>NC_083593.1:16080839-16380839 GCF_027579695.1 Neoarius graeffei | reverse complement strand
AAAATTCATGTAATTTTTTTGAGGTATATTTTACAAAGCCAGAATGTTCAGCTGTTAAATTAAATAATTTTGTGTCATATCTGTGATTTTTTTTTTTGTGCTACAAAGTAAAACAGCTGAATTAACATCCTCCAGGAGTAGTGATTCCATATTTTTTGCCAGGGGTTGTACATATGAAAACTTTGATAAAACATCTATTAAAGCTAGACGGCCTTTCGATTTCATAAAATCTGTGAAATTTAATTCCCTCGGAAATTTGGTCATTGTGATATATGTTTATTTCTGTAATATCTAACCACCCCCCCCCCCCCCCCCCCCCCCCCCCAAAAAAAAAAAAAAACCAGGCCATTCCGTGGCTGGGAAGTTATTTAATTTGAGGGGATTCCCTAGCAAATAATGTGCATGAAATCACTCGCTTTGCACAGTCAAGCAGACAGAGGAAGTCCGTGTGCGTATGTACAGATTTATCTTCTTCTTCTTTTCTTTCTTCTTTTGAGTTTTACGGCAGCTGGCATCCAGTGTGGCATTACTGCCATCTACAGGTTTACCTTGACCGTGCACTGACAGTTCCATCATTCTGTCGCTAAACGAACAGCTGATCACACCGAGGTGCTCTCTGAGCACCCATATTTATTAGTTTGGTCCTGCGTTTCCTTTCCTTCACAACATAACGTCTTTTCTTCTCTCTTTCCGTTACTGTAGTCGATCTTTCATGTTTCATTCGCATCCTCAATTTTCCTTTCCTGTTTCAAATTTGTATCCCACAATGCCTTGTGCAAATGGGGAAAGCCCACCATGTGATGCATGACATAGTATCTTGAATTGGGTCATGGTGAAGCAAGAAAAAAATAGCGGAGAATTAGGGCCACATGGCCCTAAATTAATTAATTATTCAATTTTAACCCCCCCGCCCCCCAATAAAATTAGAAGTCTGTGATTTGAATTCGGTAGCTGTCGCTCCACTAAACAAAAATAATTGGGCATTAGGGAAAATTCTTTTTATGACCTAAACTTGAAAAATCTGAAAGGCAGTCTACCTTTAATATGTCCCATTCTAATGTATTTACTTGATATGCTCAGGGCCGGCTCTAGGTCTTTGGCTGCCCTAGGCGAGATTGAGTTTTGGCGCCCCCCCCCCAAGAAAAAAACCCCTCTAATAACATCTAAATAACACTTTAATCTAATCACTCTATTCTATTACTATTAAACAATGTACGGTGCATGGACAATAAACAAGAAGTCATTTTTATCTTTTTCATTATTGTTATTATTGTTATCATTATTAACATAAAGTGTCACAAAGTAAAATGACCACACAAATTCAATACATATCTCCATATAATGGGCAAAAACTCTTCCGCACCCTGTTCAAAGTGTAGTGCATGGACAATAAACAAGAAATTATTTTTAGTTTCTTTTTTGCTATTAAAAGTTAAGTCATCTCTGAAGAATTAACAAATTAAATGAATAAAAAATTCTACAATTCTAAATTGTGCAAACTTAAGTACCCTGTTAGGACATCAATGGGCTGTATTTTCAAACAAAAGTGCTATTATGGGTACTTTGTTATTGAAGTCTATTGCTGTTTGCATCTAGTTAGCTAGGCAGACATTGATTCAGGCGTCTAAAATATTAATTTGCCACTATAATGGTTGATATGAGAGATTAGATCAGACTTGGCTCTATTTGTTTCTTCCTGTAGCCTTCGTTTGCGCCCTTGCGCACCTGAGAGTTTGGATTTCTTCATTTAAGCACTTGTAGTCTGGGCTACTTTTTGCAGTGGATAGCCATTCTCATTCCCCGATGAGCACCGCTCCCCCCGCCCCCCTTATAATCTATCATTGTGCATTTTTAGTAGGCATAAGGAAATCACCGACCACTACTGCGTAGGCTACACTTGTTTTTCAACCTTTTTGAGCCAGAGCGCACTTTTTTCAATGAAAAAATCTCAAGGCACATCACCAATAGAAAATGTTGACTGAAACTAAAACGCTGTTGCCAATATTTACAATATACAGTCATTCTATAATTTTCCACGGTACACTTGGTGATCTCTCACAGCACACTAGTGTTCCGCGGTACTAGAGTTCGGCAGCACAGTGGTTGAAAACACTGTACACCACTGATGCACTTGGTAACATCTCCATTCAATAACTCCATCCCTCCTTTTTGGTGGGGTTTTGGTCGCCCTTGGCGCCCCTGGGCACACTTTGCGCTCTAGGCAATTGCCTAGGTCGCCTATAGCAATCGCCGGCTATGATTACATGGCCAAAACAGAGAATAGCCGCAGATGCGCACTTGCGCGCCCGAAGACACACTATAGACAGGGCGAACCACTGTTGAGCGCTTATTGTTTCATGATTAACAACCACCACCACCCCACCCCGCTTTTTTTGACAAATCGCACCCTGACTACATGCTTTGCCGTACAATTAAATTAGGCTAAGACATTATAATGCTGACTCGTTTTCAGAATAGTGGAAGTCATAATTTTTCTCCCCCCGTTTCTGCGCCCCTGGATGGACGCAGCGCCCTTAGCATTTGCCTATATTGCCTATGCCATGGGCCGGCTCTGGATATGCTTATTTAGTAGCTTTGTATTTGTCTTATATCATCATGTTTTATAGGTTTATCATCAGTTCAGAATCTGCTCTCAGATATGAATTATAAGATTGCTGTCAACAGTTCTTTTCTCAGGACAGGCAAAGGGGTTGAAATTCTTGTCCATAATAATAAATTACAGATGTGTTAGATACAGATTAGATTGTCTTAACTGATGAGCGCTGACTACAGATGTATTCATCTCCGGTACGGAATGAATGAATTCCCTTGTGGTGAGTGGTGAAATGTGTTCAAGATTAAAAACACATATCTACTACTTGTTTTATTCTTTCAACATAACCAGCGTGAATGAAAAATTCACATTCAGAGATACAACACTTTTAAATAATTGACATTATTGAAAGTTTAATTGAGTAAGCTCCATTCTGAGGCTCTGTAGAGTGAAGCTGAGACACACCTTAGAGTGTGTGTGTGTGTGTGTGTGTATGTGTATACTTACTCCTGGGTGGTTGGGGGCATACTATGTGTTTCTGCTGACATCTCTCTCTTTCTCATACACTTTCTTTTCCCCTGTGTGCTTCTTTTATATTGTATCTTTCTGTCTCTGGCAGACCAGAGGAATGTCTGATGCAGCAGGGCCTGTGCTGCTGTTCTCCTGCTGCTGTGCTCTGAAAATGAAGAAAAAAAAAAGAAATGGAGAGAAAGAGGGAAAGTTCGAGACTAGACCACAGAAATGTAAACACGTCTGGAGCTAAAATAACTCGGCTTTCATAGAAAACACCCCTCAGTGACATTGCTGAGAGCTACACCCTCAACTAAGTTCAACACTACGAGAGTGTGTCCTGTCCTGTAACTTCACCATATTGTTCTCCAGTCAAAGAGGCTAATTTTACACCCGAGAGTCAGGCATCTTCTAAAAATGATGTGGCCTGTAGCAAGGAAAAATTCTTGGTAATGAATTGGCCACAGTAATTGTTCAGAGGAATGACAAAAATGTCATTTTTGAATTGGCTTTTATGAATAGCTCATTCCAGACCGGGCTACGTCCTAAACCACATAGTGTAGTCAAAATAGTTTGCCACTATAAGTGGTGTATAATTTTAACCTACTCTATCGTAAAGTAGTAGATGGGTTCAGATGTAGGGATAAAGACTGTCATACTGATATCTCTACTGCATCAACCTCATGATAGCTTACATATCATATTTAGTCACTGTCAGTTCACTTATGTTGGCAAGCTGCATGATTACTTTAATTTGCATTAAAAATGTTTGCGCTAGACTGAAAACTACATTGATTCCAAGAAGGAGAACTACCTTTTTTATTTTAAGATGGGAAGCCATGACCTAATGGTTAGAGAAGCTGCTTTGGGACCAAACGGTTGTTGGTTCAATTCTCTGGACCAGCAGGAATGGCTAAAGTGCCCTTGAGTAAGGCACCTAACCCCTGGCTGCTCTGGATATGTTGTATGTCGCGCTAGGTATGAGTGTCTGCTAAATGGCATTAATGTAAGATTGTCATGTGATTTGTTTTTGTTGTTATTATTAGTGATGCTTCGTTAATTACAGATGAGCTATTTAGTATAGGAATATCAATTAATCAAGCAATCTAAGGTTTGTTTCTCTCCCAAAGGAGGAACCTCTCCCCAGCCATCCCAATTGCAGGCCAACCTAGCCACAGTGGTCCCGGAAGATTGTCCCTCCATTTCGTTTTTGGTGTCCCTCTTGGTCTTGTCTACCTCCTTGGTGTCCATGCTGTCACTTTAGCAGTCCACCTGTTATCTGGCAGTCTGGCTAAGTGTCCTGCCCAGCAATGTAATGATTTTCTGATGACACTGATAATGTCCACTAGTCCTGTTTTGTGTCTTATCCATTTGTTGTTTTTCTTGTCTCTTCGCATTATCCCTGACATAATGTGTTCCATTTTTCTTTGTGCTACTGCCAGCATCTTCATTTGAGCATTTCTTAGGGCCCAAGTTTAGGAATATAGGAATATACTTACGTTATATCAAATACTAAGTTAATATTTACAACGCAGTCTTAGTTTTATTGTTATATTGTGCTGTTTACAAAATTACATTATTTTGTAGATGCTCTAGTTCCAGATTTTTTTTTCTTTTCGGTTTTTGGGACCTAAAACAAACAAACAAACAAACAAACAAACAAACAAACAAACAAACAAACAAAGTTAGATTTCTTTGCGGGTGGCATGGTGGTGTAGTGGTTAGCACTGTCACCTCACAGCAAAAAGGTCCTGGGTTTGAGCCCAGTGGCCGACAAGGGCCTTTCTGTGTGGAGTTTGCATGTTCTCCCTGTGTCTGCGTGGGTTTCCTCTGGGTGCTCCGGTTTCCCCCACAGTCCAAAGACATGCAGGTTAGGCTAATTGGTGGCTCTAAATTGACCGTAGGTGTGACTGTGAGTGTGAATGGTTGTTTGTCTCTATATGTCAGCCCTGTGATGATCTGGTGACTTGTCCAGGGTGTACCCCGCCTCTTGCCCATAGTCAGCTGGGATAGGCTCCAGCTTGCCTGTGACCCTGCACAGGATAACCAGTTCCAGATAATGGATGGATGGAGATTTATTTGTGGTGGCACGGTGGTGTAGTGGTTAGCACTGTCACCTCACAGCAAAAAGGTCCTGGGTTTGAGCCCAGTGGCCGACAAGGGCCTTTCTGTGTGGAGTTTGCATGTTCTCCCTGTGTCTGCGTGGGTTTCCTCTGGGTGCTCCGGTTTCTCCCACAGTCCAAAGACATGCAGGTTAGGCTAATTGGTGGCTCTAAATTGACCGTAGGTGTGACTGTGAGTGTGAATGGTTGTTTGTCTCTATATGTCAGCCCTGTGATGATCTGGTGACTTGTCCAGGGTGTACCCCGCCTCTTGCCCATAGGCAGCTGGGATAGGCTCCAGCTTGCCTGTGACCCTGCACAGGATAACCAGTTCCGGATAATGGATGGATGGAGATTTATTTGCGGTGGCACGGTGGTGTAGTGGTTAGCACTGTCACCTCACAGCAAGAAGGTTCTGGGTTCGAGCCCAATGGCCGATGGGGACCTTTCTGTGTGGAGTCTGCATGTTCTCCCCATGTCTGCGTGGGTTTCCTCCGGGTGCTCTGGTTTCCCCCACAGTCCAGACATGCAGGTTAGGCTAACTGGTGGCTCTAAATTGACCGTGAGTGTGAATGTGAGTGTGAATGGTTGTTTGTCTCTGTGTGTCAGCCCTGTGATGACCTGGCGACTTGTCCAGGGTGTACCCCGCCTCTCGCCCATAGTCAGCTGGGATAGGCTCCAGCTTGCCTGTGACCCTGCACAGGATAAGCAGTTCCAGATAATGGATGGATGAATCTCTTTGCATGTGCTATAGTAATAAATAAAGTTCAAGTGGAAGACAAACAGAAATGTTGTCTGGAAAAATGTGCAATAACCTGGTTGCACAAATGTGCACACCTTTTAAATAATACTTTGTTCAAGCACCCTTTGCTTGTAATACAGCACTCTTTCATTTTGGGTAAGAGTCCACCAACTTAACACATCTTGATTTGCCAATCTTATTTCACTCTTCCTTGCAAAATTGCAAGGGGATCTCCTGTGCACAGCCCACTTCAAGTATTTCCACAGGTTTTTGATAGGATTTATTTCTGGGCTCCGACTGGGCCATTCCAAAAGGTTGCGTTTGTTTTTCTTGACTTAGATTTGTGCTTTTGGTTGTAACCTTGCTGTAAAGTGAACATTTTCTTCATCTTCAGCTGTTTAAAAGATGCCTGTAGGCTTTTGTGTGAATATAGATTGGTATCTGGAATTATCCATGATTCCCTCTGTCTTGACTACAGCCCCAGTCCCAGCTGAAGAGAAGCAGCCCTATAAAATAGCGCTGCCACCACCATGCTTCACTTTGGATATGGTGTTCTTTGGGTGAAAAGCTGTCTTGGTTTTGCACTAGACATATACTTTAGAATTATGCCCAGTGTTCTACCTTGGTCTCATCAGACCATAACACATTTTGCCACATGGTTTGGGATTATTTAGATAAATATATATCGTGTCCTTTTGCCAATTTTGGAAAGACATCCTGTTGTTGGGAATGTCACTATGGTGCCCCATTTTCTCCACTTGTTGATAATGGCTTTCACTGTGTTCCATGGTATATCTAATGTTTTGGAAGTTCATTTGTACTCCTCTCCTGATCGATACCTTTCAACAATGAGATCCTGTAAGCTGTTTTGTAAGCTCTTTGCTGACCATGGCTTCAGCAGTTGGAAGAAATCAAGAAGCTGTCAAGAAAATGCTACAGAAACAGCTGATCTTTATTTGGGGTTAATCAGAATGATTTCATTGATGACATGGTGTATGATAATTACTTTTGAAGATAAGCCTGACTCCAGTGCAAAGAAGGGTACAGTTTAGTAGGGGAGAGCAGGAAGACTTGCAGTTTGTATTCCCATAAATTAATTTCAACCAATCAGGTTTTAGATTACCTCAGAAGTTAGATGTTGTCCCTTGGAGGAACTTACTTCCTTTGGAGCCATGAAGCTGGACACTGCAGTAAGGTTTGTGCAGTTAAATATTTTTGTCAACGTAAACTTGTATTTTCTACTTCGCAATCCTCTTCCATTCTATGATGTAATTTTTTTTTTAGAAACCTTTATTCTTCACATGCACACTTCAAGCACAGTGAAACTCATCCTCTACATTTAACCCATCTGAAGCAGTGAACACACGCACACACACCAGGGGCGCAGATAGGATTTTTGAACTGGGGGGGACTGAGCTGTCAGCAAATGATTCCATTTTGTGTATATATATATATATATATACACACACACACACACACACACACACACACACACACTACCGTTCAAATGTTTGGGGTCACTTTGAAATGTCCTTATTTTTGAAAGAAAAGCACTGTTCTTTTCAATGAAGATCACTTTAAACTAATCAGAAATACACTCTATACATTGCTAATGTGGTAAATGACTATTCTAGCTGCAAATGTCTGGTTTTTGGTGCAATATCTCCATAGGTGTATAGAGGCCCATTTCCAGCAACTCTCACTCCAGTGTTCTAATGGTACAATGTGTTTGCTCATTGCCTCAGAAGGCTAATGGATGATTAGAAAACCCTTGTACAATCATGTTAGCACAGCTGAAAACAGTTTAGCTCTTTAGAGAAGCTATAAAACTGACCTTCCTTTGAGCAGATTGAGTTTCTGGAGCATCACATTTGTGGGGTCGATTAAATGCTCCAAATGGCCAGAAAAATGTCTTGACTATATTTTCTATTCATTTTACAACTTATGGTGGTCAATAAAAGTGTGACTTTTCATGGAAAACACAAAATTGTCTGGGTGACCCCAAACTTTTGAACGGTAGTGTGTATACATGTTATTTCACCTCCCTCACTGCCATCACCAGGAACTACCTGCAGGCCAGGACAATGATAACATTTTAACATTGCCTATGGAAATCCAAAGTTTACACATTATCATCACGCACAGAAATTGCAAAACTAGTTTTAAAACCGCTAAGTTCCAACTGTTAAACATAGCGAGAGGCTGGGCTACGTGTGTGTGTGTAAAGTGGAAACCAGTGCATCCTGACTTTCTAACTATGCCTGTGTGTTGCGTGAGCGGCAGTCAGTCAACAACTCTTCGCAAAGTTTCCTTATGAAACAATATGCTCGCTGAAATTATGGCAGGGAACGCCAGATTAAACATTAAAACTGCCTTCTGAGCACTGTATCTACAGGCTACCACCGAAAGAAGGAGGCTACCAGAAAGGCTTCTCTTCTCCGTACGATTTTACTTTCACTACGACATTACTTTGAACAGACTATCAAAACATTGCAAGGTGATATGATAAAGTAAGGCACAGTTTACTTACAGTCAGTTTTGTTTTTTTTTTAAAAAACGATGCAATCGTTTTCTGCCTTTTGGCACCCTTCATCATGCCGTGTTGGGGTCCTGAACTAGGAGGCGCTGTCCCTGATATGCCTGTCAAACTTGTTATGGGTAACCATAGCAACCAAGCTCGAGCTCGCAACCTGTGCAGTCTGCGCAGTTGCAACTATGTATATACTGCTGTGCACCTCAATAAACCTTATGGTAATTAGTCTTTTGATTTTTCCGTGAGGTTTGCCTTATGCAAAGAAAGACAGCATAGATGTTTTTTCCTCCCTATAAGTGGGGGGGACCGAACGAGGTGAATTTAAATCTGGGTGGGACGAATCCCCCCCGTCCCCCCCTCTATCTGCGCCCGTGACACACACACACCCAGAGCAGTGGGCAGCCCAGAGCACCCGGGGAGCAGTCAGGGGTTCGGTACCTTGCTCAAGGGCACCTCAGCCCAAGGCCGCCCCACGTCAACCTAACTGCATGTCTTTGGATTGTGGGGGAAACCGGAGCACCCGGAGGAAACCCACGCAGACATGGGGAGAACATGCAAACTTCACACAAAAAGGCCCTCACCGGCCGCTGGGTTCGAACCCAGAACCTTCTTGCTGTGAGGCGACCGTGCTAACCACTACACCACCACTGGTGAATTCAGGATTTGTTAGGAATTAAAGTATGTAGCCTAGAGTTACCATATATAGTATTGTTTATTAAACTGACATTCTGGGGAAAAATATTTAAGGATTTTTTTTTTCAAAATGGCCAGATGGGGAGAGTTGGGACAGTTTATCATCTCATCTCATCTCATCTCATTATCTCTAGCCGCTTTATCCTGTTCTACAGGGTCGCAGGCAAGCTGGTGCCTATCCCAGCTGACTACGGGCGAAAGGCGGGGTACACCCTGGACAAGTCGCCAGGTCATCACAGGGCACAGTTTATCATGTTAAAGTTTTTTTTCTTGCGGTTTACAAATAAAAATGTTTAAAAACGTTTATTAAAAATGTGAGCGTGTACCTGCATTTCATTCCTTCTTGAGAATGGATCTGTTTTGTCTCATCAGGTTTTTGGGTAAACTGACATTTTTCTATCACTGTACCAGCATTGTGTTTTCATACAATTCATATGTTACAAGTTTTGATAATAAATAAAAGTTAAACATGTCGGCTTAGGTATTTTATTTTGTTCCATGCCTCCCCACTATGTCCCAAGTCTCCCAACATATTTAAATAATATTGGTTGGCTTTTTTCGTGGTATATCAGATATATTCCATTCGGCTTGCATGATGTTGAACAAGTTGAAGACGAGTTCAATATCATGCTAGCTGAATGGAATATATCTGATATGCCACGAAAAAAGCCAGACAATATTATTATTATTATTATTATACATACACATTTCTTTCGGGTGTTCAACGTGTCTTTCTCTTTCAAAATTCTCTCAAAATCTTCTGTATTTAATGACGCAAACCTGGTGGCCGTGTTTGTTTACAAATTGTCACAGACGCTCGCTCGTGTGTAATTTGTACGTCTCCGATGTGTGATGTCATATTGTCTTGACAGCCATGCAATGTCGTAAACCACATTCAACGCTCCTTCTCCATTGGACAGACTGACGCAATACACATAAGATAAGTGATATGCTAACAATATTGCATGCTATCAAGCCAAATGAATGGAACCTGCTAGAAGGGAATAGAATACTGTACATGTTTTTATTCCATTAAAAAAGTTTCCTGTATGTATAATAATGTCCCATATCTGCTTCAATGTCTCACATCTACCTGTGAAAAATAATGACAGAAAAAGGCCAGTGTATGTGACAAGCTGAGAAACTAATGTTGCGGTAAGAGGGTAGAGTAAATACTCTCTTATGCTCTATGAATATGATGCTACCTGCAAAGAATTTCACACAATCGACAAAAGCTGAAAACTTGTCCCAAGTCTCCCTGCTGTCTCCTATCATTTTTCCTTGTATCCTTTCCAGTGTACTGTAAACCTGTTGTATCTACAGTACAGTTAGGTCCATATATACAGTATATTTGGACACTGACACAAATTTTGTTTTTTTACCTGTTTACTGAGACATATTCAAGTTATAGTTATATAATGGACATGGACATAAAGTCCAGACTTTCAGCTTTCATTTGAGGGTATCCACATTAAAATTGGATGAAGGGTTTAGGAGTTTCAGCTCTTTAACATGTACCACCCTGTTTTTAAAGGGACCAAAAGTAATTGGACAATTGACTCAAAGGCTATTTCATGGTCAGGTGTGGGAAATTCCTTCGTTATGTCATTCTCAATTAAGCAGATAAAAGGCCTGGAGTTGATTTGAGGTGTGGTGCTTGCATTTGGAAGATTTTGCTGTGAAGAAAACATGTGGTCAAAGGAGCTCTCCATGCAGGTGAAACCAGCCATCCTTAAGCTGCAAAAACAGAAAAAACCCATCCGAGAAATTGCTACAATATTAGGAGTGGCAAAATCTACAGTTTGGTACATCCTGAGAAAGAAAGAAAGAAAGAAAGAAAGAAAGAAAGAAAGAAAGAAAGAAAGAAAGAAAGAAAGCACTGGTGAACTCGTCAAAGCAAAAAGACCTGGACACTCACAGAAGACAACAGTGGTGGATGATCGCAGAATAATTTCCATGGTGAAGAGAAACCCCTTCACAACAGCCAACCAAGTGAACAACACTCTCCAGGAGGTAGACGTATCAATATCCAAATCTACCATAAAGAGAAGACTGCATGAAAGTAAATACAGAGGGTTCACTGCATGGTGCAAGCCACTCATAAGCCTCAAGAATAAAAAGGCTAGATTGGACTTTGCTAAAAAACATCTAAAAAAGCCAGCACAGTTCTGGAAGAACATTCTTTGGACAGATGAAACCAAGATCAACCTCTACCAGAATGATGGAAAGAAAAAAGTATGGCGAAGGCGTGGTACAGCTCATGATCCAAAGCATACCACATCATCTATAAAACACGGCCGAGGCAGTGTGATGGCTTGGGCATGCATGGCTGCCAGTGGCACTGGGTCACTAGTGTTTATTGATGATGTGACACAGGACAGAAGCAGCCGGATGAATTCTGAGGTATTCAGAGACATACTGTGTGCTCAAATCCAGCCAAACTGATTGGTCGGCGTTTCATAATACAGATGGACAATGACCCAAAACATAAAGCCAAAGCAACCCAGGAGTTTATTAAAGCAAAGAAGTGGAATATTCTTGAATGGCCAAGTCAGTCACCTAATCTCAACCCAATTGAGCATGCATTTCACTTGTTAAAGACTAAACTTCAGACAGAAAGGCCCACAAACAAACAGCAACTGAAAACCGCTGCAGTAAAGGCCTGGCAGAGCATTAAAAAGGAGGAAACGCAGCGTCTGGTGATGTCCATGAGTTCAAGACTTCAGGCAGTCATTGCCAACAAAGGGTTTTCAACCAAGTATTAGAAATGAACATTTTATTTACAATTATTTAATTTGTCCAATTACTTTTGAGCCCCTGAAATGAAGGGATTGTGTTTAAAAAAAATGCTTTAGTTCCTCACATTTTTATGCAATCATTTTGTTCAACCCACTGAATTAAAGCTGAAAGTCTGACCTTCAACTGCATCTGAATTGTTTTGTTCACAATTTATTGTGGTAATGTACAGAACCAAAATTAGAAAAATGTTGTCTCTGTCCAAATATTTATGGACCTAACTGTACATGCACAAACCTAAGAACATGAAGGAGTTGAGAAATGTTTAATATCCCTTTACAAGTCTCCAAACTTATTGGACATGTGCTGATATTCTTTCCAGTGGAGGTTAAATGTCATAGTGTTAAAATGAAATATCAATTCTTGAATATGATAGAACTACAATTATTGACAGTCCATAATTATCGACACCTTTTCAGATTTACCAATAAAAAACAATTTTACAAAGGTGAGTTTCAGTTACAACAGTTATTATCGGTTAATTAATCAACTGGAAGACCCGCCTCACCCTTTGATCTTGTTGTCTGATGACACAGCTCGTTACCTGAGATGGAATTTTTTTTTTGCACGATCAGCAATTTGAGGAAAACCCAGACGTTATCATCGCAGGTAAGCATGGTGGAAAGATCATGGACATGTTTTTACTTATCAAATTCACCAATATTTCATGATCTCCTTGTCGAAACCTACTTTGCTTCTTACTCTTTCATTTTACAGTCGCCGTTGTGTATCTAAATGCGCGTTTGAGAAGTCACGTGAGGTGTCGATAATAGTGATCACTTTCACCGGTGTCCACCATTATTGACACCCTGTGGAATTAAGTGACATTTACAACTGTTATGGATCGATCTTTGTGTAACATTGTTGAAGTTGATGAAGTACTTTTAAAAAAAAAAGTGCTGTGATTTTTATCTTTTTTTTCTGATTCATAACAGAATGGAATGTTGATAGAGTATTTGGACTCTGATTGCAATAAATAGAATTAAACCAGAATTAAATTCCTAGCATATAAAAAAAATTGCATGCTTGAAATATTCAGATTTTTCTATTCCATTCAGTTTTTTTTTTTTTTTTGGAGTTTGATGTAAATATCTACCACATATTACAATATCAGTAGACATTTTGTATTTTTAGATGTAAATTTAAAATCTCAATTTAAAACAAAATCACTTGTTTGAAAATACTGAAGCTTCACCAATCTGAATATAATTGCAACAAATTAGAGCATTGTTTGAATTATTGGTAAACTACAAAACTAGAAATTAATACAAACAAGAACAAATGATTAACAAAATGTGCTCTATGAAAATATTTAGAAAGTGGGTAGAAAGTAGAACAAAGATATTCTGACGCAGGTTAAACATTATCAGTTCATTTGTTTACAAACATCAGAATTATTTACTCATTTACGTAAACACCGACATCGATATATTCATATAAAAGATATTTTGTACTAAATATAAGTCTCTGTAAAACAAATTTTAAATTAAAACTATGTTTCTTTAACTTAATACCACATACCGATTATTTTATTTTATTTTAATAAATAATAATCCGGATGTCAATAATTGTTGAACAGTGTCACGTGATCTGATAGGCTAAGCAATCGGGAATCAACTCATTTTTTTTTCCAGTGGAAGTTTGAGTAATTATTCATGCACAGTTTACGTATTGAAAGTCTTTTCTACTTTTGCAACCGCCAAAAGATCGTTAAGGTGTCGATAATTGTAGCCGCTGCTCTATTAATTTTTATTCATTTTTATAAAGGGTGTCAATAATTCTGAAGCTGGCTGAATACCATAGAGTCATGGGCAGCTGTGGTGAAAGAAATAGTGTGAAATTTTCACACACCATTTCAATTACAGGCAAAAAGTCCGTCAGAAAAGAGAAAAAGTGTAAGCTCTCTCTTTCATTCTCTTTCTCTCTTCCCGCTCTCTTTTTCATTCTCTCTCTCTCTTTCATTCTCTCTCTCTCTCCATTCTCTCTCTCTCTTCCCTCTCTCTTTTTCATTCTCTCTCACTTTCATTCTCTCTCTCTCTCTTTCATTCTCTCTCTCTTTTTCATTCTCTCTCCATTCTCTCATTCTCTTTCTCTCTTCCCTCTCTTTTTCATTCTCTCTCTCATCCTCTTTCTTTCTCTCTTTTTCATTCTCTCTCATTCTCTCGTTCTTTCTCTCTCTTTCTCTCTTTCATTCTCTCTTTTTCAATCTCTCACTTTCATTCTCTCTCCATTCTCTTTCTCTCTTCCCTCTCTCTTTTTCATTCTCTCTCTCTCCATTCTCTTTCTCTCTTTCATTCCCTCTTTCATTCTCTCTTTCATCCTCTCTCTCTCTCTTTTTCATTCTCTCTCTCCATTCTCTCTTTTTCATTCTCTCTCTCATTCTTTCTTTCTCTTTTTCATTCTCTCTCATCCTCTCTCTCTTTCATTCTTTCTCTCTCGCTTTCATTCTCTCTCTCCATTCTCTCTCTCTCTCTTCCCTCTCTCTTTTTCATTTTCTCTCTCTCATCCTCTCTCTTTTTCATTCTCTCTCTCCATTCTCTCGCTTTCATTCTCTTTCTTCCCTCTCTTTTTCATTCTCTCTTTCTTTCATTCTCTCTCTTTCATTCTCTCTCTCTCTCTTTCATTCTCTCTCTCTCATTCTTTCTTTCTCTCTCTTTCATTCTCTCTCTCTCATTCTCTCTCTCTCTTTCATTCTCTCTCTTTTTCAATCTCTCTCGCTTTCATTCTCTCTCTCTTTTTCATTCTCTCTCTCTCCATTCTCTTTCTCTCTTTCATTCTCTCTCTCTTTTTCATTCTCTCACTTTCATTCTCTTTCTTCTCTCTCTCTCATCCTCTCTCTCTTTCATTCTCTTTCTCTCTCTCTTTCATTCTCTCTCATTCTTTCTTTCTCTTTTTCATTCTCTCTCTCATCCTCTCTCTTTCATTCTCTCTCTCTCTCTTTTTCATACTCTCCATTCTCTCTCTCTTTCATTCTCTCTCTCTCATTCTCTTGTTCTTTCTTTCTCTCTTTCATTCTCTCTCTCGTTCTCTCTCTTTCATTCTCTCTCTTTCAATCTCTCTCTCACTTTCATTTTCTCTCTCTCCATTCTCTCTTTCATTCTCTTTCTTCCCTCTCTTTTTCATTCTCTCTCTCATCCTCTCTCTCGTTCTTTCTTTCTCTCTTTCATTCTCTCTCTCTCTCTCTCTCTCTCTCGACCTGCAGGAGTATTTTGTAAAACTTGCTGGCGTTCAGTTTTTGAGCTCATTCTGACTCCTGGAGACCTCCTCTCCCCCCGTTTTGTTTTCCTTTTCCTCACAAACTCCAGTAATTTGTTTAAACTACCAGGACTGGCGCATGACGAGGCACTTTTCACACACACAGCTGCACTTCTTCTTTTTTAAAATCTTCTAACGGTAAGTCATTATCATCATCATCATCATCATTATAATAATATCTGGGCGGCACGGTGGTGTAGTGGTTAGCGCTGTCGCCTCACAGCAAGAAGGTCCTGGGTTCGAGCCCCGGGGCCGGCGAGGGCCTTTCTGTGCGGAGTTTGCATGTTCTCCCCGTGTCCGCGTGGGTTTCCTCCGGGTGCTCCGGTTTCCCCCACAGTCCAAAGACATGCAGGTTAGGTTAACTGGTGACTCTAAATTGACCGTAGGTGTGAGTGTGAATGGTTGTCTGTGTCAGCCCTGTGATGACCTGGCGACTTGTCCAGGGTGTACCCCGCCTTTCGCCCGTAGTCAGCTGGGATAGGCTCCAGCTTGCCTGCGACCCTGTAGAACAGGATAAAGCGGCTAGAGATAATGAGATGAGATGAGATGGGATGGGATAGGTCATTGATAGCCTGCGCGCGAGATGTAGCTGTAGGCTGCGTCCCAAATCACACACTTACGTACTACATAGTGTGTACTACGGCTAGTACTGACTGACTGACTGCGTCCTAAACCCTTCGCGCTCTACGTCATGGCCGGATGATTCTCCGCACATTGCTGACTACACAGAGAAGCGCACCTTTTTTGAAGCTCCGTATGCGTTTGGGACGGAACACATTTCACTGTGCCTCACTTCAGGGAAAGGTAAGCGGACCTGAGGTCTTATAGCCAACTATTTGAGACACTATTTAGGACGGCAGCACGCGGTTTGGGACTTGACCTCGGTCTCTGGGTGACGCTCAGTTCAGAAGATCAGAGCTTCATGTCAGAGTGTTTAGAAAAGTCCAGCTGGATATCTTTTTGAAGTTTTGTGGACGAGTGTGTGACTTTTTTTTTAATAATACATACATACACACATTAAAAACCTGTTCTGGTAGCAAAAAAGTTTCTCCTCGAGCTTTTCTTCCAGCCCTGCTGGTGTTATTGTGTGGACTTGTAGCAGGCTGGAGCACAATACTGCTGTCATGAGAAAAGAACCAAAACAACAACAACAGCTTTTCTCGAGAAGAGAAAAACATCTGGTATTTCCATCCTTTGTGGCCAGATCTTCATTTTCGAGCCTGAAGTTGATTCCTTTTAACTTCCAGGGCTATAAAATTGTCTAGACGACAAAGTTGTGCTCATGTTCTGTTTATTTATTTGTTTATTTATTTAAAATAAAGCTTTTCTTGGAGCAGCAGCAAAACCAGAAGGGCATTCTGTAAAGTGAATACCTTCACCAAGCCATAAATTAGAAGATCCAGATGTTTACTATGTTTACATCCAGATTTGTATCAAAATCTAATCATTTGTTTCTTATCCCATGGCTCACTATTCCTCAGAATTGCATCAGAATCTGTTCACTACTTTTTCAGTTACACTGGGAACAGACAAATAAACCATTTTTGTTGGCAGAGGCAATAAACCAGCTCACACGTACAGCTCTCACAAAACCGAGTCTGATAAAGTGACCGATTCTGGTATTTTCTTTAAAGCTAAACTGCCTTTTGGATTTTTCAAGTTTAGGTCATAAAAAGAATTTTTCCTGACACTTAATTATTTTTGTCTAATGGACTGAAAGCTACTGAATTCGAATCACAGACTTCCAATTGTATTAGTTTTTAAAAAATAGAACAATTAATGAATTTAGGGCCATGTGGCCCTAAATTCTCCACTATTTTTTTCTTGCTTCACCGTGACGCAATACAAGATACTATGTCATGCATCATGTGGTAGGCTTTCCCTGTTCATGCAAGGCATTGTGGGATACAAATTTGAAACAGGAGAGAAGACATGAGTATGCGAATGAAGCATGAAAGACCGACTACAGTAACGGAAAGCAAGAAGAAAAGACGTTATATTGCGAAGGAAAGGAAACGCAGGACCAAACTAATAAATATCGGCGGTCAGCGAGCACCTCAGCGTGATCAGCTGTTCGTTTAGCGACAGAATGATGGAACTGTCAGTGCACAGTCAAGGTAAACCTGTAGATGGCAGTAATGTAGCACTGGATGCCAGCTGCCGTAAAACCCAAAAGAAGAAAGAAAAGAAGAAGGTAAAAAAGAATTTTCCCTGATGGCCAATTATTTTTGTTTAGTGGAGCGAAAGCTAGCATATTCGAATCACAGACTTGTAATTTTATTGGGTTTTTTTTTTTAAATAGAACAATTAATTAATTTAGGGTCATGTGGCCCTAAATTCTCCGCTATTTTTTTCTTGCTTCACCATGACCCAATTCAAGATGCTATGTCATGCATCACGTGGTGGGCTTTCCCCATTTGCGCAAGGCACTGTAGGATACAAAATTGAAACAGGAAAGGAAAATTGAGGATGCGAATGAAACATGGATGGCCGACTACAGTAACGGAAAAAGAGAAGAAAAGATGTTATGTTGTGAAGGAAAGGAAACGCAGGACCAAACTAATAAATATCGGCGGTCAGCGAGCACTTCGGTGTGATCTGCTGTTCGTTTAACGACAGAATGATGGAACTGTCAGTGCACGCTCAAGGTAAACCTGTAGATGGCAGTAATGCAACACTGGATGCCAGCTGCCATAAAACCCAAAAGAAGAAAGAAAAGAAGGTAAAAAAGAATTTTCCCTGATGCCCAATTATTTTTGTTTAGTGGCGCGAAAGCTAGCATATTCGAATCACAGCCTTCTAATTTTATTGGGTTTTTTTAAAAATAGAACAATTAATTAATTTAGGGTCATGTGGCCCTAAATTCTCTGCTATTTTTTTCTTGCTTCACCATGACCCAATTCAAGATGCTATGTCATGCATCACGTGGTGGGCTTTCCCCATTTGCACAAGGCACTGTGGGATACAAATTTGAAACAGGAAAGGAAAATTGAGGATGCGAATGAAACATGGAAGACCGACTACAGTAATGGAAAGCGAGAAGAAAAGACGTTATATTGCGAAGGAAAGGAAACGCAGGACCAAACTAATAAATATCGGCGGTCAGCGAGCACCTCGGTGTGATCAGCTGTTCGTTTAGCGACAGAATGATGGAACTGTCAGCACACCGTCAAGGTAAACCTGTAGATGGCAGTAATGCAACACTGGATGCCAGCTGCCGTAAAACCCAAAAGAAGAAAGAAAAGAAGGTAAAAAAGAATTTTCCCTGATGCCCAATTATTTTTGTTTAGTGGAGCGAAAGCTAGCATATTCGAATCACAGACTTCTAATTTTATTGGGGTTTTTTAAATAGAACAATTAATTAATTTAGGGTAATGTGGCCCTAAATTCTCCGCTATTTTTTTCTTGCTTCACCATGACCCAATTCAAGATGCTATGTCATGCATCACGTGGTGGGCTTTCCCCACTTGCGCAAGGCACTGTGGGATACAAATTTGAAACAGGAAAGGAAAATTGAGGATGCGAATGAAACATGGAAGACCGACTACAGTAACGGAAAAAGAGAAGAAAAGATGTTATGTTGCGAAGGAAAGGAAACGCAGGACCAAACTAATAAATATCGGCGGTCAGCGAGCACCTCGGCGTGATCAGCTGTTCGTTTAGCGACAGAATGATGGAACTGTCAGTGCACGGTCAAAGGTAAACCTGTAGATGGCAGTAATGCAACACAATGCCAGCTGCCGGAAAACCCAACGACGACGGTAAGCGTGCGCATGCACACACAGACTTCCTTTGTCTGCTTGATTGCACGAAGTGAGCGATTTCATGCATATTATTTGCTCCTCAAATTAAATAACTTCCCAGCCACAGAATGGCCTTTTTTTTTTTTTTAGATATTACAGAAATAAACATATCACAATGACCAAATTTCAGAAGGAACTAAATCTCACCGATTTTATGAAATCGAAAGGCCGTCTACTTTTAATCCTGTCAGACCCTGTGCGTTGTAATGGATGTCATGTGATCTCTATATCTCTTCATAGTTCATCTGAGACTACTTTAATAGGAACACTTGCTCATTTATGCAGTTCTTCAATTAGTCAATTATGGCTGATGCACAAAGCATAAACTCATACAGATACGGGTTAAGAGCTTCAGTTAATATTCACATCAAACATTAGAATGGGGGGAAAAGTGTGATCTCTGTGCCTTTAACCATGGCATGGTGGCTGATGTCAAATAGGCTGGTTTGAGTCTTTCAGAAATTGCTGATCTCCTGGGACGTTCACACACAATCGTCTCTGGCGTTTACACAGAACGGTGCGAAAAACAAAAAAACAGAGGGTCTGTGTGCAGAGGGTCTGCAGGCTGAAACACCTTGTTGTTGAGAGAGATCAGAGGAAAATTATTGGACCGGACAGAGCTGACAAATAACCACTCTTTACACTCGTGATGAGCAGAAAAGCATCTCAGGCCACACGACACATCAAACCTTGAGGTGAATGGGCTACAACAGCAGAAGACCACATCAGGTTCCACTTCAGTCAGTCAGATTCTGAGGATATCATGGGCACAGACTCACAGAAACTAGACCTTCCTTCCTGGCACCTAGAACCAATCTGACAAATTTTCCTCGGGTGCCTCTTATGAACAAGGAGTTTCCACCCACAGAACTGTCGCTCACTCAGTGTTTTTTTGTTTTTTGCACCACCGTGTGTGAAAGAGTCGAGAGATTGTTGTGTGTGAAAATCCCAGGACAGCAGCAGTTTCTGAAATACCCTGACCTGACCTGACCTGACCTCATCTGATACCAATATCTATGCCATGAACAAAGTCACAAAAATCATACTTTTTCTTCATTCCAATGTTTGATCTGAACATTACTCGAAGCACTGCTGCCACATGATTGGCTGATTACATAACTGTATGAATGTACAGATGTTCCTCATAATGTGTACAGTGAGTGTGTATGATTTTTATCAGCGTAATAGTTTCGACTGAAACCTTTTAACACTTCTACCGGTACATTTTGTGCCTAGGAAAAAAAAATCAGGGTGGAGTTGTTTCGTAAATTTTAGTGGATGAATGAGGGAACAGAAGCCATTTCAGCGCCCCATGTCTCAGCATTGGTATTCTTTCACTCTCTCTAACTGCCACGGAGGTGAGAATCGACTGGGAGACCTTCTTGTGCTGAGATGTTATGATGCTACAGCCTTCTCTCTTCTTCTTTTCTGACACACATGTTGAAGCTTATGAAATTATTTACTTAAAGTCAAATAAAACCCCAGAATAACACCATTTGCCGAAGTTATGATGTTGCTAAAAATGAGCTTACCTGGCCTAACCGATGACCGTTTGACCGATGGTTGACCGAATCAACGTCAACCGGTTAATTTTTTTTTTGGTTGTCGGTTAAAAAAAAAAAATCAATCGTTTTGAAGCTGCCGATTTTGGAGCGGAGAACCTGGAATTCTGTGTTGTAAACGCTTGGGGCATGCCATGCGGTGTAAGGATGACAGCTGACAAATCAGAAACACCCATTCAGTCATGTCCCGCCCTCCCGCCCCAGTTGAAGACAGCTGCCACTCGGCGAAAGAAAAGTGTAGACACAGGCTTTTTAGCTTACCAATTACTATTCTGTTTTTTTATTTTACATTATTATTAGAAGGCACATCGAGTTTAGTCCTGCCTTGGCCAGTGCATTCTGAAAGTATGTTTCGGATGCCGCCTTTTTCACGGCTGAATCGTGCAGATCCGATTTTTTTTTTTGGGGGGGGCGTTGGAGTGTCTGAATAATTTCATCAGAGTAAATTCTGTGTTAAAATTACTAAATAAGCAAATGCCGTTACAATCCATGAAACATAGGAAGTATGAGAAGAAAACAGTAAATCAGAAAGCTGCGCACATTTGCGCAGCTTCCGCGAAAACGTGCGCAGCTTTCTGATTTACTGTTTTCTTCTCATACTTCCTATGTTTCATGGACTGTAACGGCATTTGCTTATTTAGTAATTTTAATACAGAATTTACTCTGATGAAATTATTCAGACACTCCAACGCCCATCCTAAAAAAAAAACGGATCTGCACGATTCAGCCGTGAAAAAGGCGGCATCCGCCAAAAGGTGCGCCGTTTGCATCCCTGTTTAAACTCATAGGTTAACCGACTTTAACCGGCTAATGAGGCTCGGTGGTCGGTCAAGATTTTTTTTAGTTTTCGCCAACCCTAACCTGGCCGCAGCCATTTGCACTGAAACCGGATATCCGCTTGTGATGTAACCGGATCACTAGTACACCGTTTACCTTGGTTACACAGAGCGATCAAATAAAGTCTTCTAATAGACCCATTTACTGTTCGTAAACAAAGACGGCTGCGCGCGCACCCTGGCAACAGAAGCAGTAAGCTTCCCAATTGATTCTGGGACAGCCTAGCCTACTTATCAATCATTTAAACGTGGATATATACTGTTCTCAGCATCAACGTCTGGTTGTTGCGTATACGGTTGTACGAATTGCTATTCCACCGGCGGACTAAAGTTTTATAGGATTCCTAAAGGATCACACCCATTTCAGAGCAACAGACGGCGGCTGTGGCTGCAGGCGATTAAACGTGTGGACTGGAATGAGGACATAATCAAAAATGCTCGTGTCTGTAGCACCCACTTTATATCAGGTAAGGTTCTCTATCTACTGATTTTACTGGAAGCCTTGTTCACATTAGTGATTACCTGCATGGTGTAGAATAATAATCAAAAGCAGCTTAAGTTGTTGGATAAACTGACGTTAGCTTTGGCTAGTAGCACTAGCTGCTAGCTTGCTATGCAGCTAAAGTTTTATTAGATTTGCCCATTAGCTTGCTTGGCAAAACAAATGTGTTTTTTCTAAGCTGATCTTTGTATACAAACAGAAAAAGGGTCTATAAAACTTTAGCTGCATACTGTAGCAAGCTAGGGGCGGCATGGTGGTGTAGTGGTTAACGCTGTCGCCTCACAGCAAGGAGGTCCGGGTTCGAGCCCTGTGGCCGGCGAGGGCCTTTCTGTGCGGAGTTTGCATGTTCTCCCCGTGGGTTTCCTCCGGGTGCTCCGGTTTCCCCCACAGTCCAAAGACATGCAGGGTAGGTTAACTGGTGACTCTAAATTGACCATAGGTGTGAATGTGAGTGTGAATGGTTGTCTGTGTCTATGTGTCAGCCCTGTGATGACCTGGCGACTTGTCCAGGGTGTACCCCGCCTTTCGCCCGTAGTCAGCTGGGATAGGCTCCAGCTTGCCTGCGACCCTGTAGAACAGGATAAAGTGGCTACAGATAATGAGATGAGATGAGATGTAGCAAGCTAGCAGCTAGTGCTACTAGCCAAAGCTAACGTCAGTTTATCCAACAACTTAAGCTGCTTTTGATTATTATTCTACACCATGCAGGTAATCACTAATGTGAACAAGGCTTCCAGTAAAATCAGTAGATAGAGAACCTTACCTGATATAAAGTGGGCGCTACAGACACGAGCATTTTTTTTATTATGTCCTCATTCCAGTTCACACGTTTAATCGCCTGCAGCCACAGCTGCCGTCTGTTGCTCTGAAATGGGTGTGATCCTTTAGGAATCCTATAAAACTTTAGTCCGCCGGTGGAATAGCAATTCGTACAACCGTATACGCAACAACCAGACACGTTGATGCTGAGAACAGTATATATCCACGTTTAAATGATTGATAAGTAGGCTAGTCTGTCCCAGAATCAATTGGGAAGCTTACTGCTTCTGCTGCCAGGGTGCGCGCAACTGTTTGATCACGTGACGCTGAAAAACGGTCTATTCTAAAAATAAAAAATATCCCCAGGCACCACTGCGCTCTCTCTCTCTCTCTCTCTCTCTCTCTTTGTGTGTGCGTGCGTGCGTGTGTTGTCACTGTTTTGGATCAGTCAAATATAGAGAAAGAACTTTACTGTGCTGTAATGTACAAAAACTCTTTAGAGCTCCAAACGTTCATTTTCCAGCACAAAATTAAATGTTGCAGAACAAAAAAGTTTGTATCCGAGCAGCATATTACATAAGAGAGCACTTTTCAGATTAAAAAAGAAAGCATAATGAAGGCTGCTGGATTTTGGTGCAAAATTAAGAAGTAAGTCTGACAGTCAAAGTGTCCAGAAGAACTCTGGCTGGTTCTGCGAGATGCTCAGTAAAACCTACAGCTCATTTTCTTATAAAACTGCACTCATTGTGCCTGAGACTACTGTCTTTGTTTCATTTATTGTGGCTTACTGATTACTGTTTATAATATTTTTTTTAACGTTGAAACTTTTCATTTCATTATTTTTTAAGCCATTTTTGGTCGACAGCATTTCTTTACATATGCCTAAGACTTTGCAAAGTACTGCACATGTGACAAATAAAGGCGTCGAATTCTAAAAATCTAATCAGAAATTTCCTGTAAACGTGATTTTTACCGGCAACAAAATACGCAAATCAACAGACTTCATTTTTATGCAGTTTAAATCTCACTCGGCTAGATAACGCATACGCAGTACTGACATGGGTACTAGTAAACAGTAGACGTTGTCATTGCAATGCAGTTCTTGCCATCTAAAATGATTGCTTTTCTCAGTGAATAAAAACAAACAAAAGCACATCGCATAAAAATCTCATCTCATCTCCTCTAGCCGCTTTATCCTGTTCTACAGGGTCGCAGGCAAGCTGGAGCCTATCCCAGCTGGCTACGGGCGAAAGGCGGGGTACACCCTGGACAAGTCGCCAGGTCATCACAGGGCTGACACATAGACACAGACAACCATTCACATTCACACCTACGGTCAATTTAGAGTCACCAGTTAACCTAACCTGCATGTCTTTGGACTGTGGGGGAAACCGGAACACCCGGAGGAAACCCAGGCAGACACGGGGAGAACATGCAAACTCCGCACAGAAAGGCCCTCGCCGGCCACGGGGCTCGAACCCGGACCTTCTTGCTGTGAGGCGACAGCGCTAACCACTACACCACCGTGCTGCCCACATGTCGCATAAAAATACAAGGAAAAAATTTCATTTTTTTGGGGAAAAAAGCACCGAGTAGCCAACGATGGAGTTTATAAGGCAGCAAAGGCTGGGTATGGGTCTGCTGTCTGTTTATTTGTGTGTGTGTGTGTGTGTGTGTGTGTGTGTTCACTGCTTGAATAATCGGGCTTATTTTTAGACCCAAACACTTGACACTCAGGCATCTTCAGGATTGTTTACAACAATTTTGAAGCGATGGATGTATCCACTAGATCTCAGTCTCAGTAAGTTATGCAGCATGTAAGTGATATCGCAATCTCAGATTCTCTCATGTAATTTGTACTCAGAACGCGATATTTGAACCTCGGAGAGAGTAAGATGTCAGTGCCCAACATGTCTTGTATATGAGGGAATAAGATCTACAGTGGCGGCACGGTGGTGTAGTGGTTAGCGCTGTCGCCTCACAGCAAGAAGGTCCCGGTTCGAGCCTCGTGGCCGGCGACGGCCTTTCTGTGTGGAGTTTGCATGTTCTCCCCGTGTCCGTGTGGGTTTCCTCCGGGTGCTCTGGTTTCCCCCACAGTCCAAAGACATGCAGGTTAGGTTAACTGGTGACTCTAAATTGACCGTAGGTGTGAATGTGAGTGTGAATGGTTGTCTGTGTCTATGTGTCAGCCCTGTGATGACCTGGCGACTTGTCCAGGGTGTACCCCGCCTTTCGCCCGTAGTCAGCTGGGATAGGCTCCAGCTTGCCTGCGACCCTGTAGAACAGGATAAAGCGGCTAGAGATAATGAGATGAGATGAGATATACAGTATAAAGGAGTTTATTTTTTGGGTTTTGTTAATCTTTAACAACTCATGACTAGGGATGGAGATACCAGTATCCTGTCTGTTGAAGCTTATTTTACCATGGTTCAATGTGTGGGTTTTGCCTTGAACCTACTCACTTAGCTAGACTTCATTAGTGTGCATATTGAGGCTGGGTTTGGGTCACCTCCCCAATCTCTGTGCCTGGTTTAGTCCTCTACTGGAGTCATTTGCTGTGTCCAAAATCACTCACTACGTAGTGGACTATATAGCGATTTCGCCATTTTGTAGTGCTGTCTGAATGTATCGTGAGAATTATTACACCCTATATAGTGGACTCATAGTATCCCACAATGCACTACTTGGTCACTAACCAAGCAATTGTGCATTGCGGTCGCGCTGGGAAAAAAAAAGTGTGTTGGGGTGAATGGACAGTGGAAGAAACACGTTATGAACGGACATTCAAGTACAACCCTGATTCCCAAAAAGTTGGGACAAAGTACAAATTGTAAATAAAAACGGAATGCAATAATTTACAAATCTCAAAAACTGATATTGTATTCACAATAGAACATAGACAACATATCAAATGTCGAAAGTGAGACATTTTGAAATTTCATGCCAAATATTGGCTCATTTGAAATTTCATGACAGCAACACATCTCAAAAAAGTTGGGACAGGGGCAATAAGAGGCTGGAAAAGTTAAACGTACAAAAAAGGAACAGCCGGAGGACCAAATTGCAACTCATTAGGTCAATTGGCAATAGGTCATTAACATGACTGGGTATAAAAAGAGCATCTGGAGTGGCAGCAGCTCTCAGAAGTAAAGGTGGGAAGAGGATCACCAATCCCCTTAATTCTGCGCCGACAAATAGTGGAGCAATATCAGAAAGGAGTTCGACAGTGTAAAATTGCAAAGAGTTTGAACATATCATCATCTACAGTGCATAATATCATCAAAAGATTCAGAGAATCTGGAAGAATCTCTGTGCGTAAGGGTCAAGGCCAGAAAACCATATTGGGTGCACGTGATCTTCGGGCCCTTAGACGGCACTGCATCACATACAGGCATGCTTCTGTATTGGAAATCACAAAATGGGCTCAGGAATATTTCCAGAGAACATTATCTGTGAACACAATTCACCGTGCCATCCGCTGTTGCCAGCTAAAACTCTATAGTTCAAAGAAGAAGCCGTATCTAAACATGATCCAGAAGCGCAGACGTCTTCTCTGGGCCAAGGCTCATTTAAAATGGACTGTGGCAAAGTGGAAAACTGTTCTGTGGTCAGATGAATCAAAATTTGAAGTCCTTTATGGAAATCAGGGACGCCGTGTCATTCGGACTAAAGAGGAGAAGGACGACCCAAGTTGTTATCAGCGCTCAGTTCAGAAGCCTGCATCTCTGATGGTATGGGGTTGCATTAGTGCGTGTGGCATGGGCAGCTTACACATCTGGAAAGACACCATCAATGCTGAAAGGTATATCCAGGTTCTAGAGCAACATATGCTCCCATCCAGACGACGTCTCTTTCAGGGAAGACCTTGCATTTTCCAACATGACGATGCCAAACCACATACTGCATCAATTACAGCATCATGGCTGTGTAGAAGAAGGGTCCGGGTACTGAACTGGCCAGCCTGCAGTCCAGATCTTTCACCCATAGAAAACATTTGGCGCATCATAAAACGGAAGATACGACAAAAAAGACCTAAGACAGTTGAGCAACTAGAATCCTACATTAGACAAGAATGGGTTAACATTCCTATCCCTAAACTTGAGCAACTTGTCTCCTCAGTCCCCAGACGTTTACAGACTGTTGTAAAGAGAAAAGGGGATGTCTCACAGTGGTAAACATGGCCTTGTCCCAACTTTTTTGAGATGTGTTGTTGTCATGAAATGTAAAATCACCTAATTTTTCTCTTTAAATTATACATTTTCTCAGTTTAAGCATTTGATATGTCATCTATGTTCTATTCTGAATAAAATATGGAATTTTGAAATTTCCACATCATTGCATTCCATTTTTATTTACAATTTGTACTTTGTCCCAACTTTTTTGGAATCGGGGTTGTACAATTAAAAATAGTAAGAGAATAGAAAATAAGCTCAAATAGAATAAGACATAAAATACATGAATACAAGTGAGAGTGCAGAGCAAGGAATGAATCCAAAGCCTCAAATTTGGTTTAATAAAAGGCAGCGACAACGAAGAAAGAAAGGATTCAGCCTTGATTTAAAAGAACTGAAAGATGCAGCAGACACAAAGTACTTTGTATTTATTAATGTGGGAAATACGCTCAGTATAATATGGATTTATTATTTTGAAAACCCATCAGCCGACTGATCTGGCACGTTATAATTGCGCGACAGTAATGATGTAAATAACGTTGCGGCGGAGTAGTGTCCGAAAACGTTTTTCATTTTACCAATGAGCTCACTGTATAGTCCTCTATATAGAATTCCCTAGATAGTGAGTAGGGAGTAGTGAACGAGTGAGTGATTTCAGACACAGCCATTGATTCAGAGTTGTTGTTTTTTTTTTTCCCCCAAACACCCAGTTGGTTTAACAACTGGCAGGCCTGTGGCTAAGCACTGCTAACGTGGTCGAGTGGGTTTCCTTGACCATTTGTGGCTGAGCCTGATGCGGTAGCTGGATTCAGTCAGCAGTAATAATCAGATAAGGGCAATAATGAATGATATGAAAAGTTCATAATAGGATACAAATCAATACTATGACTTTCAGAGAAGACAATGTTAAATCTCCTAATGCAGTGTCATAGCAAGTGATGAATTATTTGGTTAGTAAAACATTTGAAGTGTACTACCAGTCAAAAGTTTGGACACACTAGATTGAATATATGTTTTTCACTGTCATGAAATATCGAATTTCATACAATTTGATAAAAGCTTGTGGCTGAAATGAGTTTTTATGACAAATGCAAATTGTGAACTTAATGTCCATTTTTACATGTATTTATAAACAAGACGACAGAGTCATCTATATCCCCCGCCCTATATACCAACTATATACCAAGTTTCAAGACATTATTTGTCACAATTTTTCAAGTTCTGGTACAGGAACCCAACCCTACCTCTTTACACTGACCTCAGCAGCCCATGGCATAAACCCACCGTACCTTTGGTCCAGGTGAGCTAAAAATGAAAATTTCTCACATTTCTTAGTATGACAAGGCACATATACATTACTTAATCAACACATATACCAACTTTCAAGACCGTACCACTCATAGTTTTCAAGTTCTGCTCCGGAAACAAAACCTACCCCTAAGACTAACCTGAGAGACTAAGTCTGAAATTGTTTCCATGGAAACATAAAAAATTAAAATTTCTCAAATTTCTTAGTATGAAAAGGCACATCTACAGTATATTACCTTGTTAACAAGTATACCAAGTTTCAAATCCATATCATAAATAGTTTTGGATATATGCTCCGGAAACCAACATTGCTCTTAGAAACTAAGTCAAAATTTTTACATTTTTTATGTAAAAATTTGAAAAATCCTTTTTTTTTCTTCCAAAAATCCAAAACAGGGCTCTACCTTAACTTTGAGACATGGTTGCCCATTCGGGCAACCATTTGTAGAAATCTGGTTGCCCGAACTCAGAACATGGTTGCCCAAATATGACATATTATTTTTTTATTTATTATTCAACCTTCTCAGACGCTGTCTGTATCAACAAGCATTGACACTAGCGCCCCGTGCGAGTAATGCGGTAATTAGTCATGTAGTGAAGGACATACCAATAGACAGTCCCCCAGGATTCCGCGGGCCTTTTTTGTGATTGTTGTGGGCTAAAATGTCTGATGTTGTGGGGATTTTTCCAAAAAATTGCGATGAAAGTTGCGGTGTTTTTTAGGTTTTTTGTTGCGATTACATTGCGGGAGGAAGTGAAAGTTGTGAGAAATTGTTGCGATTTTCTCTTTTTGTGATTAAAATTGAGTGATATGTTAAATATTAAGTTATTACTGAAAAACTATTGATTAAAAAAACAGACACTGAGAAATGGTCCTATAAACAACTTTACCAATATAAAAGATTACCAGGACTATAATAATGCAGAAAAATAGGCTTTACTTATCCAAATGCACCTGTTGGTTCAAAAGTTAAAGTGCAGAGAACCTCACAGCACAACATGAAGTTACCTTCAAATATAATATAAATGCCTCAGCTTTCATGTAAGAAAAAAACTATTAATACTAGTAATGTGTGCAGGCAGTCTCTCCTGAAGACTAAATTAAACAATAATTATAAACTAATAAAATAAATGGCTCAGGCTTCATAGAAGAAAAAAAACAGTTTGAACAGAATCTCACAGTATGATGCTGAAGCTGCCTAAACAATGGAAAATAAAATACCATTTTGGCAAAAATGTTGGTATCCATTAATTTCTTGTATTAAGTAAAAAAGTAACGTAAAGTGCACACAGTCCTTCACTGTAAACACAACACACTTTCAGTAACAGAATTTAAGCCTATATAAATACTGACTCGCACATGCTGCTTCTCTTGAACGTATACACGGAAGTAAGGCAGAAGGTAGTTTGTCGACGTCACCAACGATTGGTCAAATTTGCGGGAAAGTTGCGGTGATTGGATATAATTGCAACACCACCCTGAATTCGCGGGGATTGGTTGACTTTGCGTTGAAGTTGCAAATCGCAACATCGCGAAATCCTGGAGGGTCTGATAATAGGATACAAATCAATACTATGACTTTCAGAGAAGACAGTGTTCTCATTCTCATTATCTCTAGCCGCTTTATCCTGTTCTACAGGGTCGCAGGCAAGCTGGAGCCTATCCCAGCTGACTACGGGCGAAAGGCGGGGTACACCCTGGACAAGTCGCCAGGTCATCACAGGGCTGACACATAGACACAGACAACCATTCACACTCACATTCACACCTACGGTCAATTTAGAGTCACCAGTTAACCTAACCTGCATGTCTTTGGACTGTGGGGGAAACCGGAGCACCCAGAGGAAACCCACGCAGACACGGGGAGAACATGCAAACTCCGCACAGAAAGACCCTCGCCGGCCATGGGGCTCGAACCCGGACCTTCTTGCTGTGAGGCGACAGTGCTAACCACTACACCACCGTGCCGCCCCGAGAAGACAATGTTAAATCTCCTAATGCAGTGTCATAGCAAGTGATGAATTATTTGGTTAGTAAAACATTTGAAGTGTACTACCAGTCAAAAGTTTGGACACACTAGATTGAATATATGTTTTTCACTGTCATGAAATATCAAATTTCATACAATTTGATAAAAGCTTGTGGCTGAAATTAGTTTCTATGACAAATGCAAATTGTGAACTTAATGTCCATTTTTACATGTATTTATAAACAAGACGACAGTCATCTATATCCCCCGCCCTATATACCAACTATATACCAAGTTTCAAGACATTATTTGTCACAATTTTTCAAGTTCTGGTGCAGGAAACCAACCCTACCTCTTTACACTGACCTCAGCAGCCCATGGCATAAACCCACCGTACCTTTGGTCCAGGTGAGCTAAAAATGAAAATTTCTCACATTTCTTAGTATCAAAAGGCACATATACATTACTTAATCAACACATAGGCCTATACCAACTTTCAAGACCATATCACTCATAGTTTTCAAGTTCTGCTCCGGAAACAAAACCTACCCCTAAGACTAACCTGAGAGACTAAGTCTGAAATTGTTTCCATGGAAACATAAATTAAAATTTCTCAAATTCCTTAGTATGAAAAGGCACATCTACAGTATATTACCTTGTTAACAAGTATACCAAGTTTCAAATCCGTATCATAAATAGTTTTGGATATATGCTCTTGCTCTTAGAAACTAAGTCAAAATTTTTACATTTTTTATGTAAAAATTTGAAAAATCCTTTTTCTTTCTTCCAAAAATCCAAAATAGCAAAAGGCACCAGTTCACATGTATACAAAGTTTCATGAAGATATCTTCAGTAGTTTTAAAGATATGGCCTGGAAATGAAAACGTGACCGGACGGAACCCATTTCAAACGGAGTTTGGCAGGGGATAATTAATATCTATTTGTAATAAATAGTTTTTCTTTTAGGCCAGCACGGTGGTGTAGTGGTTTGCACTGTCGCCTCACAGCAAGAAGGTTCTGGGTTCGAGCCCAGTGACCGATGGGGGCCTTTCTGTGTGGAGTTTACATGTTGTCTGTGTGGGTTTCCTCCACAGTCCAAAGACATGCAGGTTAGACTAATCGGTGGCTCGAAAATTGACCGTGAGTGTGAATGGTTGTTTGTCTCTATGTGTCAGCCTTGTGATGACCTGGCGACTTGTCCAGGGTGTACCCTGCCTCTCACCCATAATCAGCTGGGATAGGCTCCAGCTTGCCCGTGTCCCTGCACAGAATAAACAGTTACAGATAATGGATGGATGGAGCTTCTCATCCTCAACAAAAATCACTGGCATTACAAATGAAATCATATGCTCTGGACAAATGAGATGAAATTCAGACATGTCCATTTAGCATGCAGGAAGAAAAGGGGACCATATACAAGGAAGACCCCAAACCCACTGTCAACCCTGATGCTGGAGGATTGAGGATTTAGGGCTGCTGGCCTGAGCGCTCTTTGATTAGATACAGATGACTGATACATATTTAGCCCAAAATTATGTTTCCTTTGCCAGAAGGTTAAGACTGTCATAGACTGATAAGCTCAAACAGACAGTTCATCAGAATTAATCTTGAAATATGCTGCATGGAGGGGAGTCAAAGAGCCCTTTAAATAAAAAGGTCAAAAACAACTGCATGTTAGACAGTTTATACACTGGAGACTATTTTTTCCTGGATTTTCATGAAGGGTGCCTTTAATTCAGGAGCCGAATGTATGCATGGCTGTGACGGTCAGCAGGTGTCCACATACTTTTAGCCATATCGTGTGGCATTTTCGACTATAGATTTAGTAGAAATAGATTTGTGATATAAATGTAGAATACTGTAAAATAAAAAAAGTGTTTATTATAGTATTGATATCAATTGCATGTGCACATGTTGCTCATACCGTATGAAGTTGAGAATCTGACACTGTGAAAGTCAGCTGTCTGTTCTCAAATATGATTAAACGCCCTACAATCTTTAAATTATGTTTTTTTTTAAACAATATTAAACACACAAATATACAGTATCATTAGCTAGTAGCAGAAGACGATCTTGGATCAGCACAAAAGACAAATTTAAAATGCAAAGTACACACTGTGTTGCCAAGTCCATTCTCTTTTCCTCTCTCTTTTCACGACTTTTCGATTAGCTTTTGGCTGAGCATTTCTCTCAGATCTGGCTGAGCTAAAGAAGAAGGGAGGATGATGAAAGACATATTCTCTCCATTTCCCTTTCACATTTTCTCTTTGAGACATCAATAATTCTTTCACATATGGCTTTTCTCTTTATATCCACAGATTTTCTGTCTGATCTAAAAACTGGAAATTAAATTTGCTCAAAGAGGTTTTTGTGCTTCTTTTCCTTTCTTTTCTTTCCTTTTCTTAATTTATACATTTATAAATCAAGAATTCTACTCAGAGTTAAATTTTTGTGTGCGAATCAGGAAAATACTAAGTTTAATCTATAAATACTTTAAGAAGTATAAGAAATACATTTTTAATGATTTTTTTTGCGCTAAAATATTGTTTTGTGCATTTCCATTCAATAACACTTTATTTGGTGCGTTATTCGTTTTTATGTTTAGTTCGATATTTGATTTGACTGAAGTGGCATACTTCAAAACATCCCTGTTGAAAATGTAAAGTTCTATATCATTCATTATTATTTATTATCCATACAAACAAGTCTCCTTAAAAAAAGAAAGTCAGTTAAAGTGCATATCACGGGTAAATTCAGGAGCAAGATCAATGTAATTCTCCTATTTTATATTAAACTTTGGTCAAATATCTGTCACATTTTGCATTTTGTGCAATTTTTTTTACATTGCGCAATACCAGAAAAATTCAGTTGAAATCAAGCCATTTGAGGCGAATTGGTCCGCCTCTGAAAAAACTTGGCATTTGGATTTCCCGGCAAACATTGATTTTTGTGACGTCATGTGTGGGACGCCTCCCTCTGAATCCTACGTCAGCGCTGGTTTGTTTATGAGGTGATTTTCTTTTTTTTTTAAAGATTTTTTGGGGCTTTTTTCACCTTTATTGGATAGGACAGTGTAGAGATAGGACAGGAAATGAGCGGGAGAGAGAGAGGGATCGGGAAATGACCTCGGGTTGGAATCGAACCCGGGTCCCCAGATTTATGGTACGGCACCTTAGCCACCTGAGCCACGATGCCCCCATGAGGTGGTTTTCTGCAAATTTCTTCAATGTTATCACATAATTATTAAAATGGTTAACACATGTTTCGTAGGGGGCGGCACGGTGGTGTAGTGGTTAGTGCTGTCGCCTCACAGCAAGAAGGTCCGGGTTCGAGCCATGTGGCCGGCGAGGGCCTTTCTGTGCGGAGTTTGCATGTTCTCCCCGTGTCCGCCTGGGTTTCCTCCGGGTGCTCCGGTTTCCCCCACAGTCCAAAGACATGCAGGTTAGGTTAACTGGTGACTCTAAATTGACCGTAGGTGTGAATGTGAGTGTGAATGGTTGTCTGTGTCTATGTGTCAGCCCTGTGATGACCTGGCGACTTGTCCAGGGTGTACCCCGCCTTTCGCCCGTAGTCAGCTGGGATAGGCTCCAGCTTGCCTGCGACCCTGTTGAACAGGATAAAGCGGCTACAGATAATGAGATGAGATGAGATGTTTCGTAGGAGGGTGTAGCAACACCAATCTTGATGGGATTAGTACTCATCGTTTTCCAAAAGACCGGACAATGAGAGAGAAATGGGAGCGCTTGGTCTACAGGCTGTGCACTGAAACCGTGCAAAGCTCGCGCAGCCTGCTGGCGCTTCCGCAGGTAACGTCACGATTCTGGCTCCAGACTCCCTTGGGATTTTTCCAGACGCGTTTTGTTATTTTATTTTTTTCTGCTGTAGACAGATGGCCTTGTGCAAAATTACCCTTCTGGATAAGTGTGTAAAGGAACATACTTTCATATATAAAAAAAATGAAATTGGTCCAGAATATGCACTTTAAGCTCTAAAGGGAGAAATGAACATGTATAAGCTACAAAAGTAGATGAAATAAGGTTGTAATGTAGCCACCAGTGTTGTAGTTGAGTCACTAAATCTTGAGTCCAAGTCCAGTCTTGAGTCCCCAGTGTTCAAGTCTGAGTCAAGTCCAAGTCATAAAAGAAAATTTTGAGTCAAGTCCGAGAACAAGACTCCAGTCGCACCATTTGATGATGGCTGTTGCTGCCTTTATGTGAACCCGTCTCTGCTACTGTGTTGGACTAACGTTCCTGCCTGACTGCCCCATTTTAGTTAATAGGCTCCAGATAAAAAGCTTGTTCATCACTCATCAAGCCCCGCCCACTATCAACAGAGCAAATAACATGAGAGAGGGTTAACACTAGCTAGTTCATCAGTCAGCAAGCAAGCCCCACTATCAACAGAGCAATGAACATAGCATGTCACTTCCTTCTCTGGGTGTAGTCTTGCCAAATGACGATTGAAGTTTGAGGTTGTCCCCATCGTCTCCTTGATAGTTCTTCTATATATGGAACACACAGCAACGCTTTTTTCCCACTGCACGAGAAGTCTGTATAAGCAAAGCGGACAATCCTAGGGGCTTCTCTCCAGGCATTTTAGCACCATTAACATTAGTTTGTTCCCGAACATGACGTATGAACAGGTGAATGTGAATTCTCTTGCACGAAATTAGTATAAAAATTAATGTAGATAGAAATATCTTAGGCCAAATTATTATGGCATGTTACAAAAAATAAAGAAAAAAATCAGAGTCCTCGTCTCCAATTTACGAGTCCGAATGCAGTTAATGCATGAGTCCGAGTCCAAGTCCGAGTCATCAGTGCTCAAGTCCACGTCAAGTCACTAGTCTTTAAAATTAGGACACAAGTCGGACTTGAGTACTACAAACCTGGTTAAAAAAGTTAGTTAAAGTCCTTCCCACGCCTCAGTACCTGGTATTCCTAGGCAGTCTCCCACTCAAGTACTAACCAGGCCCAACTCTGATGGTGGCGCATCGGGCGGCGCCGATCTCCGTTTCCGTAGCCCTCGGCCTCTCGCCTATTACATAGCTAGGGTTACAGTGGGGGGCTAGTCCTCTGGTAGCCACGAGAGTTTAACTCCCCATGCACATCTGTATTGCAGCGTGCCTTGCCAGATGGTAGTGGGTACCATTTTTATGATGGTCTTTGGTATGACCCGACCGTGAAAAGAACTCACGATCTCCCGATCGAGAGGTGGACACGCTACCACTAGGCCACTAGTCGGTGCCTACAAACCTGGTAACCACTAGTAATTAACACTGCCCCTTAATTTCAAAAGTTTTGTAAAAAAAAATTAACATTTAATTACAAAGTAAAACCTTCATTATTAGTAATAAGTTACCATGTGTTCTGTCTCAACCTGACATCTTTTGGACACTTGGCTAGAAGATTGGGCTCCAGATCTTGAAAGTTACAATCCAACTAGCTCTCTGGCACTTCCATTTATATGGACTTCCATGCACTTGTTTTTAGCTTTATTACTCGCGAAAATCTGAGATTTTTGCAAGTATGTCGATCTGTCCATTTGTTTGGTTTTGGTGCTCTAGCGTCGTCATTTCTTGACCAGTCTTCACCAAAATGCACAGGACAATTCACTCGGGTCACACAAAGACACCATTGGTTTTTTGTGGGTCAGAGTCAAAGGTCAAGGTCACCAAGGTCAAATCTTGTAAAAACACCTAATCGGCCATAACTTCCGAACCAGTGTTCATATCGAGATGGGACTGGTGGCATTGGAAAGCATTGTTTAATTCCTTTCGAGTACACCATTGACGTTTTACCTGTGACGTCATCTTGAGGTCGAAAAACGAGATTAGGAAATTTGTGCTTATTTCTCGTGAATTGTGAAAGTGTGTTTTTATTTGCTGTGAACTGTGATCAGGAGACCCCCCACCCCTACACCCCCTCATGTAGATTTAATTTGTAGAGTATTTCATCTTTGAAGTTCTCGGGTCAGTTACGCTTCTTTTTACTACCACTTTTTTCTTCTGTTTTTGCTTTCTTTCTTGATTTTGCTTTGTTTCTTTGTGATTTTCGCAAGTATCATGCTCTGCACGACTTTTCATTTACGTATTTGTTTGTTTATAATAGCAATTTTAGGACACACATTTTGTTATTTTATATTTAATTATCCAATTAGTACATTGATGCATACACATACAATCACAGGCATCTGTGAGCTCATGCATTCGGAAGTGGGCGGATAGCATTTTCCTCCAAGTGTGTTATGCCACCCCTTCACTTCACTTCATCCTTCACTCACTGCTTCACTTGTCTCAGAGGAAGCACATGATAGCCTCACTGTATAATAGAGGAGACCAAACTGGAGCATGGGAACTGGCCATGACTAAATGAGGGAGAAAATCTGAGGAAAATAAGAAAAAAATCTGTACTCTCTATTGAGAATCTGTAAAAACAAAAATGAAGTAATTTGAGATTCTGTGTAAAAATACAACCCCGATTCCAAAAAAGTTGGGACAAAGTACAAATTGTAAATAAAAACGGAATGCAATGATGTGGAAGTTTCAAAATTCCATATTTTATTCAGAATAGAACATAGATGACATATCAAATGTTTAAACTGAGAAAATGTATCATTTAAAGAGAAAAATTAGGTGATTTTAAATTTCATGACAACAACACATTTCAAAAAAGTTGGGACAAGGCCATGTTTCCCACTGTGAGACATCCCCTTTTCTCTTTACAACAGTCTGTAAACGTCTGGGGACTGAGGAGACAAGTTGCTCAAGTTTAGGGATAGGAATGTTAACCCATTCTTCTCTAATGTAGGATTCGAGTTGCTCAACTGTCTTAGGTCTTTTTTGTCATATCTTCCGTTTTATGATGCGCCAAATGTTTTCTGTGGGTGAAAGATCTGGACTGCAGGCTGGCCAGTTCAGTACCCGGACCCTTCTTCTACGCAGCCATGATGCTGTAATTGATGCAGTATGTGGTTTGGCATTGTCATGTTGGAAAATGCAAGGTCTTCCCTGAAGGAGATGTCGTCTGGATGGGAGCATATGTTGCTCTAGAACCTAGATATACCTTTCAGCATTGATGGTGTCTTTCCAGATGTGTAAGCTGCCCATGCCACACGCACTAATGCAACCCCATACCATCAGAGATGCAGGCTTCTGAACTGAGCGCTGATAACAACTTGGGTCGTCCTTCTCCTCTTTAGTCCGAATGACACGGCGTCCCTGATTTCCATAAAGAACTTCAAATTTTGATTCGTCTGACCACAGAACAGTTTTCCACTTTGCCACAGTCCATTTTAAATGAGCCTTGGCCCAGAGAAGACGTCTGCGCTTCTGGATCATGTTTAGATACGGCTTCTTCTTTGAACTATAGAGTTTTAGCTGGCAACGGCGGATGGCACGGTGAATTGTGTTCACAGATAATGTTCTCTGGAAATATTCCTGAGCCCATTTTGTGATTTCCAATACAGAAGCATGCCTGTATGTGATGCAGTGCCATCTAAAGCCCCGTCTACACGATCATACATTTGTCCAAAACATTATCATACAAATGTATGATGATGTTCAAGTTTGTATGATCATGTTGTGGATTTCTGTCCACATGATCATACATTCGTGGACATTTGTACGATGAAGTATGAAAGAAATTGGAGGGAAATGACATCACACATTCCTTCAATATGGAGGCTGAAGATTCCCTGAGTTTAATGAGTGGCTCAGCAGCTTTGCTGGTCATGTCTTTGGTATACTTGAGAAAAAAAAAAACAAAAAAAAGACAAAAAGGTTATGGACCAAGGACTGGATATAGCGGAGAGGGACATTTGGGGCATATAATTCATTGCTACAAGAGCTACAAGAATCTGATCTTGGTAGCTACAAAAATTTCTTGTAGTCTTTAATCTTCGTATTCCAGAGGCATGGCTTATCCTCATACAGCTCAATTAAATAATTAACCTCTTGAAAGGTCCATACCTTCTCTTCCTTGGGGGCTGCCATTTTGTATGTCACATGACAGGCAGTGTAGATCACATGACCCGAATTAACAATCTGATTGGTGGATGACCCAAAATGTTGTAAGATGTTGTGAACATTTGTTGGAAAGTAGAAACACGATTCTAAAAATTTGAACAACGTCATACAAGTATGACGTTGTTCAAGTTTGTTGGGAAAACCATCCACACGATTATACATTTGTCCATGAACATCATCATACATTTGTATGACGATGTCCATGGACAAATGTATGATCGTGTAGACGGGGCTTAAGGGCCTGAAGATCACGGGCACCCAGTATGGTTTTCCGGCCTTGACCCTTACGCACAGAGATTCTTCCAGATTCTCTGAATCTTTTGATGATATTATGCACTGTAGATGATGATATGTTCAAACGCTTTGCAATTTTACACTGTCGAACTCCTTTCTGATATTGCTCCACTATTTGTCGGCGCAGAATTAGGGGGATTGGTGATCCTCTTCCCATCTTTACTTCTGAGAGCCGCTGCCACTCCAAGATGCTCTTTTTATACCCAGTCATGTTAATGACCTATTGCCAATTGACCTAATGAGTTGCAATTTGGTCCTCCAGCTGTTCCTTTTTTGTACCTTTTGTAACTTTTCCGGCCTCTTATTGCCCCTGTCCCAACTTTTTTGAGATGTGTTGCTGTCATGAAATTTCAAATGAGACAATATCTCATCTCATCTCATTATCTCTAGCCGCTTTATCCTTCTACAGGGTCGCAGGCAAGCTGGAGCCTATCCCAGCCGACTACGGGCGAAAGGCGGGGTACACCCTGGACAAGTCGCCAGGTCATCACAGGGCTGACACATAGACACAGACAACCATTCACACTCACATTCAAACCTACAGTCAATTTAGAGTCACCAGTTAACCTAACCTGCATGTCTTTGGACTGTGGGGGAAACCGGAGCACCCGGAGGAAACCCACGCGGACACGGGGAGAACATGCAAACTCCACACAGAAAGGCCCTTGCCGGCCCCGGGGCTCGAACCCAGGACCTTCTTGCTGTGAGGCGACAGCGCTAACCACTACACCACCGTGCCGCCCAAAATGAGACAATATTTGGCATGAAATTTCAAAATGTCTCACTTTCGACATTTGATATGTTGTCTATGTTCTATTGTGAATACAATATCAGTTTTTGAGATTTGTAAATTATTGCATTCCATTTTTATTTACAATTTCTACTTTGTCCCAACTTTTTTGGAATCGGGGTTGTAAAATGACGATTAACTGTAGAAGAAGACTTTTTTGTTCCTGTTTAGTCCCTACATAATTGTATTGTAAAGTGTTAAGTATGTTTTTGTTCATAAATTGATTTGCGTTTGTGTGTCTGTCTTGCATAAAGTGTCAATGCCCTTGTAGTGAACACACCCTGATATGCTAGAATGCTAACAGCTACCGTATAAAATGCAGGAATGGTGCCGTGCCCATTCAGAGTGTCCATAATCCCTGAATCAGAGGGAAGGAATGAAGTGGTAAACCTTACACTTGGCACTGAGTCAGAGTATTGGTCTAATTGAAACCATGTGTGTGAATGTGTGATCATGTGTAGTTGCATAGTCATTCATATCACTGTGCCTGAACATTGAGTGTGAGATGTGAGTGTGAGTGTGCATGTGAGTGTGAGGATGCTCATTGAGACGTGTCCTTTTTCCATGCCTGCGATAAGTGTTGGCCCCAGTGCCCTGATGGGCTTCAGCTCATAGCGATGTGTTTTGTTCTGCCACGGTTTGTGCGCATGAAGACTGCAAATTACATCATGCTGTAAATCTTCTATTATAGGCAGTAAAAACTAATTTTAGATTTCCTGTGCTCCCGCATTTCGAGAGGTGCCAAGACATTCAAGAGCAGCTTCTTTGAAGGTGTATGTGTGGGTGAGAGAGAGAGTGAGTGCATGGGCACTAATATCAAGTAGACTTACATACAAGTCAGGTGTAGGTTGGCGTTCTGTGAGTGCGTGGTTGATGGTGATGATGTTTGCCCAGATTGTCTTGGTGTTTCTGTGGCTTAGTTTGTATGGCGGCTCCAGCAAACTGCATTCCATCACAACAAATTGCTCTTGATTCTGTTACAGTTGGCCGGGAAATGACAGAGCATAGTTGGAGCACAAACGCAGAATTTGACGGTCAAACTGAGAAGATGTAATGAGAGATAGTATTTTGTATGGAGCAAATATCAGGCAGAGAAACATGGGTAGAAACATCTGTTGTTCCAAAAGCAGTATTGAAAATAGGAAAGTAGATAGCATTATTTAAGGCTGACTGGCAATGGATAACACAGAAGCTAGAGAACGAGTAACAAACAGATGACAAACATCACCAAGCTTACATGAGGTTAAATTAATCTCATCTCATTATCTGTAGCCGCTTTATCCTGTTCTACAGGGTCGCAGGCAAGCTGGAGCCTATCCCAGCTGACTACGGGCGAAAGGCGGGGTACACCCTGGACAAGTCGCCAGGTCATCACAGGGCTGACACATAGACACAGACAACCATTCACACTCACATTCACACCTACGGTCAATTTAGAGTCACCAGTTAACCTAACCTGCATGTCTTTGGACTGTGGGGGAAACCGGAGCACCCGGAGGAAACCCACGCGGACACGGGGAGAACATGCAAACTCCACACAGAAAGGCCCTCGCCGGCCCCGGGGCTCGAACCCGGACCTTCTTGCTGTGAGGTTAAATTAAAAAAAAAAAAAGACTCAAGCACTCAGACATAGGGGAGAGCGGGGTAAGATGAGCCACTTTTTACATTTTTCATCATAACTACATGTTAAAGCCATTTTTGCTTCCAGTCTACACACCATACCAAATTTCAAAGTGTACTGTTACTATCTGAGCAAAAAATAATTGATAAGCTCTTATGGTTAGAGTGATATTACCTCTTGAAAAAAAAATGTCAAGTGGCTCAACTTACCCCATGCACGGGGTAAGATGAGCCACTGTGTGGGGTAAATTGAGCCAACACAAAACATGTTAGGTTAACAAAGTAAACAACTTTTATTATTAGAAATGCAATCAGTGAATCAAGTCAAGTCAAGCAAGTGGGGGATAGGGCCGTTGCATAGAGAAGGGGAGATGAAGAGAGAGGTGATAGAACGAGATGGGATAGGGAGGGATAGATAGATGGATAGAGAGAGAGATATGCGTAGATAGATAGAAAGAGGGATGGTTAGAGAGGGAATGAGAGATATACTATATTATAGAAATTACTAAAACAGTAGAACAGTGCCAAAAAATCTTATTTCTTTCAGTAGGTTAAAACATTGCTAAAACATGCAGCAATCATTCCATCAATCATTTCATCATTATTCAATGTTCCAAGCATTCAAATTGCAAGGGAACACCATTTGCCTCTCCCTCCGTGCTGTCCCCCCAACAGTAAAGGGGTGGGGCAATTTTTTCACAATATCCTGTCTTGACAGGACAGCCTTATCTTTCTCTTTGAAGACAAAGGTCGGCTTTCTTGCAGAGCCATGGCATGACCGGCTTCTTTTGACAAATCTTGCCTCTATTTTGAAGACATCCAATTTGATTATCTGGCCAATGAAGAAATGCACTTTCTTCTTCCCCGTGAATTTTGCCACAACATAATCCCCCACATCTAACAACTGGTCTTCCTCATCTGATGTCATATATATATATATATATATATATATGTTGTTGTCATATATGACCAGTAAATGTGAAAACTTAAGTGTCATCCATATTGGGTAAGCTCAGCCACCAATGGGGTAAGTTGAGCCAGTGGCTCAACTTGCCCCACATCTAATGGCTCGTCTTACCCCGTGGCCACCATTTTGTAGAAAAATGCTAATAAAGGGGATTAGGCTAATCAAAATTATTTTTATTAGCATTCATATCATAGCTTAGAAAGCCACTAACTTAACCCTAATGTGTCTAAATATTATTCTACTTTTGTCTTCTCTAAATTATCTTCACTGTGGACAAACATGGAATTGACTTAGAAAGCACAAAAACACATTTTTATAAATATCTCCCTCACCTAGTTTGACATGTGGTGCTCCTCTCCACAAGTGTAAGTAAATGGTCCCGCCCCCCTTTGAATGTGGTCACATGGTCACATTTGTTTACTGTTTCTTAGAAACAGGGGGTGGCTCATCTTACCCTCTGGCTCATCTTACCCCGCTCTCCCCTATCGGTTGCATCTTGCAGCTTCCTGGTCTGCCTCCCCTTTCGATTTCATAAAATCAGTGAAATTTAGTTCCCTCTGAAATTTGGTCATTGTGATATATGTTTATTTCTGTAATATCTAAAAAAAAAAAAAAAAACACAGGCCATTCTGTGGCTGGGAAGTTATTTCATTTGAGGGGATTCTCTAGCAAATAATGTGCATGAAATCGCTCGCTATGCACAGTAAAGCAGACGGAGGAAGTCCATGTGCGCATGCACACACAGAAGCTTACTCTTCTTCTTCTTTTGGGTTTTACGGCAGCTGGCATCCAGTGTTGCATCACTGCCATCTACAGGTTTATCTAGACCGTGCACTGACAGTTCCATCATTCTGTCGCTAAATGAACAGCTGATCACACCGAGGTGCTCGCTGAGTGCCGATATTTATTAGTTTGGTCCTGTGTTTCCTTTCCTTCTTACTTTTCTTCTCGCTTTCTTTGTTATTATTGTAGTTGGTCTTTCACGTATCATTCACGTCCTCCATTTTTCTTTCCTGTTTCAAATTTGTATCCCACAATGCCTTACGCGAACAGGAAAAGCTTACCAGGTTATGCATAATGTAGTATCTTGTATTGCGTCATGGTGAAGCAAGAAAAAATAGCGATGAATTTACGGCCACAATTGTTTAAATTGTTCTATTTAAAGAAAACCTAATAAAATTGGAAGTCTGTGATTCGAATTTAGTAGCTTTCAGTCCACTAAACAAAAGTAATTGGGTGTGGGGGAAAATTGTTTTTATGGCCTACACTTGAAAAATCTGAAAGGCAGTCTATCTTTAAGGGCTGTAGTTAGTCTGGTGGGCTGGATGAGTCAGAATTGAATGCAAAGGAATTAAATGGCTCCTAAGCCACAGGAATCTACTGAATGTGAGTCTTCCTTGTGTTGGTCAAGGCAGAGGACTCACCCATCGACCATTTCTCAAACTTACTCCAAGGGGAGTACAGAGGCATTAAAGGAACAGTCCACCGTACTTCCATAATGAAATATGCTCTTATCTGAATTGAGACGAGCTGCTCCGTACCTCTCCGAGCTTTGCGCGACCTCCCAGTCAGTCAGACGCAGTCAGACGCGCTGTCACTCCTGTTAGCAATGTAGCTAGGCTCAGTATGGCCAATGGTATTTTTTGGGGCTGTAGTTAGATGCGACCAAACTCTTCCGCGTTTTTCCTGTTTACATAGGTTTATATGACCAGTGATATGAAACAAGTTCAGTTACACAAATTGAAACGTAGCGATTTTCTATGCTATGGAAAGTCCGCATTATAATGACAGGCGTACTAACACCTTCTGCGCGCTTCGACAGCGCATTGATACGGAGCTCAGATATCAATGCGCTGCCGAAGCGCGCAGAAGGTGTTAGTACGCCTGTCATTATAGTGCGGACTTTCCATAGCATAGAAAATCGCCACGTTTCAATTTGTGTAACTGAACTTGTTTCATATCACTGGTCATATAAACCTATGTAAACAGGAAAAACGCGGAAGAGTTTGGTCGCATCTAACTACAGCCCCAAAAAATACCATTGGCCATACTGAGCCTAGCTACATTGCTAACAGGAGTGACAGCGCGTCTGACTGCGTCTGACTGACTGGGAGGTCGCGCAAAGCTCGGAGAGGTACGGAGCAGCTCGTCTCAATTCAGATAAGAGCATATTTCATTATGGAAGTACGGTGGACTGTTCCTTTAAAGGGGTGGACTGGCTGAGGCATTAAGAAGGTGGCCCAACTAAGGATATACATGTGTGGTGGTCTCAGACAGTAAAATTTATTTTTAAAAATGTTATTGGCATAAATGGCCAACAGCTTCATCAGTCTGATTCACTGAAAACATTTATTTCCATTGACCTTAGAATTTATTTCAATGGACTCTGTTTCCTGTGGGTTTGCTTGTCCTGTTTTAACAATTTGGGTACGGAAGCTTCGAAGCTCCCAGAGAAGCTGGAGATGAGATTAACTTTGTTGTTTTTCTGGTGTATGTCTTTGTACGATTTTGTCATACAAACAAAACTGAGTCATTCACTTTTTCGCCCACCTCAAAGGGTGTCGCACATATCCTGTTATGTGTTTGCTTCTGATTGCACCTTCCCAAAATTCTGCAAACTGACCTGACCTTCATCTCACACAAACTTGATCTCTTTGCATTTAATTGCAGTGAAAGTGAACAGGTAAATGGGATTTTCTGAGAAATTATTCGGATTTGCTTGCTTTTTAATATGAGGAACTTTTAATCCAATGCACATTATGTTCAGAATATATTTTTATCAAGCACTGAAATTTCTGTTTTATATGAAATTTCTTTCTAAACTCAGATTAATTATAACTTGATTTTACTGTGCAGCACTTTAGCCAACACTGAACATTGGTAGGTTTCCCAAAAGCCTCTTAACACTAAGAGCATCTTAACTAGGAGACAAAGTGTTCATTGTGCTGCTCGGTCTACCATTTAACAGTTATCTTTGTGCTACAATGCTTTTGGGAAACTCGGCATGTCTTTAAAAACAGGGTAGGTAATTTTGACAAAACCAGCAAGAGTATACGAGATTTCAAAAAGATCCAACTGAAAAATCCAGCCTCATCTCTTCAGTGCTCCTTCCAAAACACATGAGCACGCACTGCTTGATTACTGCTGGAGGACGATCTCAGACTTGTTCATTAAGGATAAATAAATTTACTCGGGCTAAAATTAGTTCATATGTTTAAAGTCTTTAATTTTCTGTAAAGCTGCTTTGCGACAATTTCTACTATTAAAAGCGCTATATTACCATGACTATTAGAGCCGGGACTTGAGCTCAGCCAAAACTTAGCCAGACACACCAAAAAAGCAGCAGGGCAAAGGATTTTGCAAAGGATTAGCAGCAGGCTGCCAGGTCGCTCCACTGTGTGTAATTCTTGATGTTGATTTTAAATATAACTAAGTATATAGGGAAATGAATACTTAAAGTGCCATTCCACCATTGGATGTATTTTTTTGGCATAAAATACAATCTATTGTAATATATTGTGATGTCATCGGCAGGTTCCCCTTCTTGTGTACCACGTCACGTGTGACGTGGCACAGATTATCAGCAATGGCGGATAGAACGCGATTGTCAGCTTCGGAAAAGAAGCGAAGGAAAATAGCAAGTGATGCCCAAAGGAGACAGTCGATGGTGAATATCGGCACAGCAATCGACAAGTGGAAATCGCGTTCTATCCGCCATTGCTGATAATCTGTGCCACGTCACACGTGACGTGGTACACAAGAAGGGGAACCTGCCGATGACATCACGTTTCACTACCGCGCAGAAATTAAAAGGGTAGGTGACTTTGGTCGCAAAATTAATATACTTGTCGTTGTCAAAAAATTATGTTTGATATATCATTTTGAAGTTAAAAGATTTCTCTGTCTAGTCATGTTGTCATAAAATATATTGTATTTTATGCCAAAGAATACATCCAATGGTGGAATGGCACTTTAAGTATGAGTGAGAAATACTGTGGCAAGCGTGCATGGAAGAGGAGTCTGGAGACAGAAATCTTAGTTTCTCAGTCGTTAGCCTGTGCTACTTTATTAACATTCGCTTACACTACTGATAAACAACTCATGGTTAAGCTAGCATTGGCCTTTGAGAAGGCCTAGGGTGATACATTTTTGGTCCCTCCCACTATAAATCAAAATCTGATTGGTTGATTCATCTGTCACTTCCTACATAAACCTACACTGCCATGGCCTTCTGTTCCAGCAATGAAGTCCTAACCAATGAGTGAGCCAGCTCTAAACTCTTCTCTGCCTAGAGACAACAAATAAAAAATCTCATTGGATAACTCTATTTTAATATTTTCAGGACAGTAACCCTTTCACTTCTGAACAAATTTGATAGAAAAATGAGGCCAAATTAGAATTAGAAGAGAATAACTAGAATGAAATTATGAAAACATGAAATAAATTAAAGAATGAAATAAATTAAACATAATATTTGAAATGCTGATATGTTTGGGTCTTCTCTGAAGGCCTAGAAGGCCCTAACGGTTCCCCTCTGGTAGGGTCCCTGCGAGTGGGTGAGAAATTTACAGTTCACCGTTGGTAGCAGTAGGAGCTCGTGTTCGCCTGGTTGGAACTCATGTTATACACCCTGTTCTACTCTGCCTGGGTATCAAACATGTGCCGGTGGATGATTGGGGCTGGCTTGTTGATGTGCTGTTACATCTTCTGCACATACTTAATGACTGCATTAAAGGGCAATGACTGTTCTTCCCAGGCCTCTTTTGCTATGTCGAGCAAGCCCCAGGGCCGTCTTCCAAACAGGAGCTCAGTGGAAGTGAACCCTGTGGAGGCCTGCGGCATTTCCCTCATGACAAAGAGGACATAAGGAAGGAGGAGGTCCCAGTTTTGCCCCTCTTCATCAATGGCTTGTTGCAGCATCCTCTTTAGGGTCTGATTGGCCGCATCACTCAGTGTGGTAATGCAGGAGCCCTTTGTTGACTAGGAAGTATGAGCTTATCCAGGCCCTTGGTGTTCGCACTCTACCAGATGCACCTGGTATTCCTTCTGCTCCCGGCTGAAATTCCACTCTCAGGTCACCTGTGTATACACATGAGAGAGTGGGTTAGCCAGGATGTTAGACTCACTTTTGACCATCTCACCTGTGGGCTCTTGTTGGTCTCCAGCCAGCCAAAGTGTTTGGGGCCGAGTAGAATGATGCCTATCCCTCCTGGGTGGCTTTGGGTGCTCTCCTTTCTGGCTGGGCAGCAGCTCTGCTAGGAATCCTGGCCAGTCACAAACTATTATGAGTGGCATAGGCAAATAAGGTATCATTCGTATGAGAAGAACCCACTCATCTCTATCCTGCTCACTCATACTTTGGTGGCAGCCACCTCTCATGTGTCCCCATGCATGTGTGTGACCTTGACAATATCATTGTTGTTTATTGTGCTGGGAAATATAGTGGGTTGGGCTAGGGTGATGGTGCTCCCCGAGTCCAAGAGGGCACTGACAGGCTGTCTGTCTAGTTAGACTTGGATGTTGGGGAGGTTGATGTCAGGGATTGAATGTACCTCACAGCACATCAGCCAGGGTTTTCTTGCTGGGCCCAGGGTCGTAGACTCGGGAGCAGTTGCCATGGACTCACCATAGGGTGTAGAGCCCGAGGTCCTTTTGGCAGGGCATTGCTGCTGCCTGGCTTTACAACATGCTGAGGATCAGGGAGGCTGCCAGGAGTCCTGAGGTCTTGGGGGTCTCAGGCTTGGTGATCTCCAATGTGGCTAAGGTGCATTCTAGGGCTTCCGCCAGCTTTTTTGGTGTCTTGGGGCTTTCATGCTGATGGCCATGAACTGGGCTGCAGGAAGGGAATGAAGAAACTAGTTCAGAATGACCCTCTCTGCAATCTGGGTGGCAGAGTGTAGGTTGGGCTACAGCCAGCACTTCATGGTCTGGATCAGTATCCATTTGCATCTGGGGAGGGAGATTAGGCTGGTACTTCCAGCAGTAAAACTCCCCCCACTACCTGACAAAAAGAGAGTTCACACCGGGCCAAAATGTTTCCTTTTAGGAGAGTCTAGTCCTCAGCAGATCCTGAGGAAGAGCGTATGGAAGAGCATACTCTAGTAAGTAATTTTGGCCTCACCAGTTAGCAGGGGAGCTAGGCTGTAGGCCCACTCTTCTTCAGGCTAGCCTTCCCAATGCGTCGGTTGCTCAAACACATCAAGGAATGCCTCTATGCCATTGGAAGGCCCTAGCTTCGAGAGCAGGTGCAGAGCTTCCTGTCAAGGGTCAGACAATTGAAGGGGAAGAGTCCCAGTAACGGCTCTCTGTTGCAGAAGCTCTTGGGTTATAACTTGCAGTCCTCAAGCCAGCTCTTGAGTGACATGTTGCTGTTGGAGATTGGCTTTGAAGAGGTGCTGGAGTAGGGATTCCATGATGGAGTGTGAGGGTGCTGAGCAGTGTAGCTACACCAAAACCCGACTGACTTGTCTTGGTGTTGGCGGTGACTTCTTATACTCACCTATGTTCTGCAGGAGGGTGAAGGGAGGTGCCACTTAACTGGCTTTAGCTGGGACTGCTTGTGTGGCTCCACTCCGCGGCAACGCACTGCTCTGCTCTCCAAAAGATCGGTGTTGAAGGGGAGCTGTCCATTCAGCACCAGCGGCGTGGTGAGGTGAGGAGTGATAAATGGGCTGCTTTAGGTGCTGCTGTCACACTAGTCTGTGTTAAAGTTTGAGTTGATTTATGCTAGAGTATGATTTGGTCTGTGTTAAGTTTGAATTGGCTTGTGCTAAAGTTTGAATTAGCCTATGATAAAGTTTGAGTTGATCTGCGTTAACATTACTTAGTCTATATTAAAGTTTCCTGTTGATTTGTTCTAACATTTGAGTCAGTCTATATGAACGTTTGAGTTGATTAATGCTTATTAATTGGTCTGTGTTAAAGTTTGAGTTGATTTTGTGCAAATGTTTGAGTTGGTTTATGGTAAAGTTTGAGTTGGCCTATGATAAAGTTTGAGTTAGTTTTGTGCTAAAATTTGAGTTGATTTTAGATGTTTATTTTTGTTCCACTTGGGTTGGTTAGAGCAGTAGGACTTGGTAGTCTCAAGTGTCAGTGTCAGGGGTGAGTGTTTTGTGCAAAAACAGTGCAGCATTTTTCAGAAATAAATTAATCCGCTTGGCCATCAAACGTTTTTTCCTGGAAACTTCACTGGGCTCCGGTCACAGATCTTCTGTGAAATGGGATGACAAAAAAAAAAAAGTGAGCTTGGTTAGTGCTTGAATTTGCTTTCTTTCACGTGGCTTGACAGACTGTGTGCTGGGACCTCCTTCTCTCTTTTCAAATGTTTTCACTTGAAATGAGGGAGGATTGTGGCTAACTTTTGGAAAGTCTGAATAATTTGGCTCTTGAAATATCTCACGAACGTGTTTGGTGGAGTCAGATGAACAGTAATGATGTTATTTATTGTAGCTTACCATGAAGACTAAACTCTGCTATTATGCTCAGAACATGTGCACTTGCAGGTGTGCAAAACATTCAACAGCAATATTCATTGCATATGTAAACCTGTTAGTGTTTTCACTGCAGTATTTTTTTTTAGATGTCAGTATACTTGTCTACTCCTAATTATTTATTGAAAAATAAAATACCGCAGTTTGCAGTCAAATTAAAATTCAGTGTACTTTTTACGAGTGAGACTGTACCAAGATACGTTTCAAAAACGTAATACAATTCATTGTGATTATGTATGTACAATGTATCACAGTCGGTTCATTTAAACACACATTATATACACACATGCAGAAAAGACATACATTTAAATTTGATTGAGAATTAACTAATTAACATGCAATTAGTTGTACTATCATTTCAATGTAGCTACCCATTTTTCCTCAAGCTGAGGGAAAGTCTTGTGAATATCTGCCATTTTCCTAATATTAGGTTTGGTTTATCTGTGTCCAACAAACACAATGATGTCTTTTTTGTTCCAAGTATGTAATGGCACAACACGTTATTACCTACAAGATGACTCAGAGTTTCATTCTCTGATGCTTGGTAGGTCTTTTCAAGGCACTGACCTATGAGAGTGGACATGTAGTATGAAAACAGAAGCCTGTAGTTATAGACCCGTGCCAGTTCCTTTGACTCTCTGGCTCAAACCCCACAACTGGAAAGGATACTATGATGAAGGAGAGCCACAAGTAATTCAAGATTCATGAACCAGTTATGAGAAGAGAAACTAATAAATTTATAGATGGATTCCAGTTATCTAAGTAACTAATAGCTCGGTTTTTACACCAGTTAGTGGAAAAAAAAAAACCTGGACAGACAAAAATGACCCCCCCCCCCATTTCATTCTAATAAAATACACAAATGACATCATTCATCCTATATTTTTATTATTTGTTTGACTAGATCTGTAAAATAAATAATTTTATAAAATACTGCACAAAAATCCCTCGCCAAAAAATCCATTTGTGACGGCATTTGCATGAAAAAGCTGTCGAGCAATACATTTATGTTCGCTGGAAAGCCCAGATTTTGTCTGTGTTGACTGACAGTGACTGTACATGACGGACTTTGTTTCAAACTTAAATATAAACTCAGCAATAGAAATGTCTCACTGGGAAAGTTTGGAGTTTCATTTCCTGATATTTACATCTAGATGTGTTAAACATAGCCGCCCTATATTTATATGTTTACACCACCACAGTGGTGTAGTGGATAGCACTGTTGCCTCACAGCAAGAAGGTTCTGGGTTTGAGCCCAGTGGCCGATGGGGGCCTTTCTGTGTGGAGCTTGCATGGTGTCTGCGTGGGTTTCCTCTGGGTGCTCTGGTTTTCCCCCACAGGCCAAAGACATGCAAGTTAGGTTAACTGGTGGCTCTAAATTGACCGTAGGTGTGAATGTGAGTGTGAATGGTTGTTTGTCTGTATGTGTCAGCCCTGTGATGATCTGGCAACTTGTCCAGGGTGTACCCTGCCTCTTGTACATAGTCAGCTGGGATAGGCTCCGGCTTGCCTGTGACCCTGCACAGGATAAGCAGTTACGGATAATGGATGTGTTAAACATGGCACCCACCCCTTCTTTGAGTGATCAAAAATATTGGAACACGCGACTGTCAGGTGTTACTTGTTCCCGAGGTACGCCCTGTTAGATTGATTGATTGTTTAAACATTTAATAGCTCCGAATGCCTACTCTTGGTTTGAGCCCTGGGCTTCACCTGTGAACACTGCATTTGTTGTTAAAAAGGGTAAACCAACATGAAGACCAGCACTGGGCATAGCCAAGATAGCAATTTGGAATATCCTGAAAAAAAAAAGAAAGAAAGAAACCACTGGTGTACTAACAACCAGACATGGAACAGGTTGGCCAAGGAAAGCAACAGCAGTTGATGACAGTAACACTGTGAGAGTTGTGAAGAAAAACCCAAAAACACCAGTCAGTGACATCATCAACAACTTCCATATGGCAGGGGTGAAGGTATCACGGTCCACCATTTGAAGAAGACTTCAAAAGCAGGAATATAAAAGCCATACCACAAGATGAAATCCATTCACTGTAATTCACAAAGAAATACAGAAGTGAACCACAGAATTTCTGGAACCAAGATTAACCTCTACCAAAGTGATGGAAAGGCCAAAGTGTGGAGAAAGAAAGGATCTGTGCATGATCCAAAGCATACAAGCTCATCGATCAAACATGGTGGAGGCAGCGTCATAGCCTTTGCTTGCATGACTCCTTCTGGAAGGGGCTCACTAATCTTTATTGATGATGTAACTCATGATGGTAATCATTCAGCATGGGTTCAGAAGTCAACAGAAACATTTTGTCTGTTAATTTGCAGAGACATGCATCCAACCTAATTGAGAGGAACGTCGCCATGCGGTAAAACAATGAGCCAAAACACACTGCCAAATCCAATACACACAAAGGACTTCATCAGGGGGAAAAAAGTGGAAGGTTGTAGACTGGCAAAGTCAATCACCAGACCTTAATCCAACTGAGCATGCATTTCAACTCCTGAAGTGGAGACTAAAGGGAGAAACCCCTTAAAACAAACAACAACCAAACGAAACTGCATTACAAGCCTAGGGGGGGAAAAAAACCACAAGGGCAGATCATTACATAAAATAATTTATTGAATTGGGGGAAAAAGAGAAAAAAAATCAACTACTCTTGCTCTGTGAGAAAACAGCACACACGAGAAAATAGTTGAATTTGTGATCGGATACTTTACAGTGGATCATGTGTTCAGATGAACTGTGCTTCATTATGTGTGTGTGTGTGTGTGTGTGTGTGTGTGTGTGTGTGTGTGTGTGTGTGTGAGTATGTCTGCATCTCTCCCTGACGATGTCATGCAATGTTTAAAAAGATTTTTTGAATTACAGCTGAACTGCAGCAGTCTTGGTAGTGGATCCATTTTAATGTAGCCATATATATCAGTACAGGATTAGATTATATACCACAAGCTAACCGCACATACAAGTGCAGCATACAAAGCTGGGGAGTGCTCATGTACTAAAATAGTCCTGAAAGTGAACTACAAACCATAGAGCTGCACACAACCACACAACCATATGTACCTAATTTGCTAAGTGGGGTAATTCTTTAAGGACTATTAAAGCAGTCTGATAAGACCACACACTTGAAAACACACACAGACACAAGAAAACACGTGCGCGCACACACCATGCTACGGTATGTTACAGCGAAAGCTCAGTTTAAAATGTATAGTATGAATTTTTTAAACAAAGTGCGGAAAAAATGCAAGTGATTAGGTACCACGTGAGCAGTTTAATCTTGTCTATCAGTATCATAAATAGAAATCTTTTTTAAATAGGTCTGACATTTTACATGCATGTGGGTGGGTTGTTAAAAATTAAATTGTTACTAAATGCTCAGTTGGACTCATGGAATTAAAATGCTGTGGCAGCATTTTCTCCAACTAATGAAAGAATTGGGGGGGGGGGGATATGCAAGAGATTTGAAAAACATAAACCTTTTCACATGTTCTCTGCTCCTAATGTTGCTTTGAAAATAAATCTGTTCTGTAAAATTATGAACAATTGTAGAATTGGTAAAAAAAAAAAAAAGGAGATAATTGCCTTATTCGCCCTCACACAGAGTTTAATAACATACCGGTACTAAGTACGTTAATGTTCTCACTATCAACAATAAAAATAAATGCCATATAAGCACCAAGCATGCTACCATTTATACGCATTTTATACTCATTTAGCTTCACATTAATTCACCAAATGCTCACACACACACACACACACACACACACACACACACACACACACACACACACACACACACACACACCTCTCTCTTGCCCTGATACACCTGATAAATAAAGCCTTTGATAATAACACATGTATAACATTTAACAAAGTGACCCCCCCCCCGAATGCAACATTTAGTTGGTCAGGCATGTAGCACTTGACCATTTAACTACCAATACAGCACTGAGTTACACTAATATTACAACAGTAAATATTAGTAAATATGACTGTCAGTTCTACACATTAAGAGTCATATTCATAGTTCATAGTTTATTCATAGCAATTTAATTCCAAAAGTTCCATCAATCGGGAAATGTGATTGATGTAATGGGCGGAACGGTGGTGGAGTGGTTAGCACTGTCACCTCACAGCAAGAAGGTTCTGGGTTCGAGCCCAGTGGCCGACGGGGGCCTTTCTGTATGTTCTCCCCGTGTCTGTGTGGGTTTCCTCCGGGTGCTCCAGCTTCCCACACAGTCCAAAGACATGCGGTTAAGTGCCTTTGAGCAAGGCACTGAACCCCCAACTGCTCCCTGAGCGCTGTAGCATAGCTGCCCACTGCTCTGGGTATGTGTGTGTGTTCACTGCTTCAGATGGGTTAAATGCAGAGGACGAATTTCACTGTGCTTGAGTGTGCATGTGACAAATAAAGGCTTCCTTTTCTTCTTCATGTACTGTATGTGTAATCAGAAATGGGTTATACGCTGAAGTTAATTTTCTGGGCACCTCATTCAGATTATGCAAATCATCTGCATGTAGTTCACACCTCTGTGGTTGTCAGATTTTTTCTTGGTTTTTAGGTTTTTCAGTAACATTTAGCTCACTGGCTTTCAACACAAACATTTGCCTTTAAGCCTGAAAAAATCAGGGATAGAAAATGCAGACTGAAGAAGCATAGTACCTTTTTTCTTTGCTGTCAAATATAATATAATATAATATAATATAATATAATATAATATAATATAATATAATATAATATAATATAATATAATATAATATAATATAATACTTGTTTTATACATCACGTGATGCCATACATACAGCCACTCTCTAAAGTGACTGAGGCTTTTGGCCTGGAGCCGATGTTGTCAGACGGTGCCCAACCTTCACGGGGTGTTTCGACCCTTAAACGCTACACCCTCCAGCTGGCGGGTCAGCAGTGGTGGCCAGGTCACTGCCCATCAGCTCCAGGCCTCCAGCCCCCCTCCTCCCTCTTAAACCACAACCAGCATGAGGCTCTCTCTGCTGCCTCCCCAATCCTGCGCACAGCTGTCTTCCTCTCCTTAAATATAATATAATATAATATAATATAATATAATATAATATAATATAATATAATATAATATAATATAATATAATATAATATAATATGGGCGGCACGGTGGTGTAGTGGTTAGCGCTGTCGCCTCACAGCAAGAAGGTCCGGGTTTGAGCCCCGTGGCCGGCGAGGGCCTTTCTGTGCGGAGTTTGCATGTTCTCCCCGTGTCTGCCTGGGTTTCCTCCGGGTGCTCCGGTTTCCCCCACAGTCCAAAGACATGCAGGTTAGGTTAACTGGTGACTCTAAATTGACCGTAGGTGTGAATGTGAGTGTGAATGGTTGTCTGTGTCTATGTGTCAGCCCTGTGATGACCTGGCGACTTGTCCAGGGTGTACCCCGCCTTTCACCCGTAGTCAGCTGGGATAGACTCCAGCTTGCCTGCGACCCTGTAGAACAGGATAAAGCGGCTAGAGATAATGAATGAATGAATGAATGAATAATATAATATAATATGGGCGGCACGGTGGTGTAGTGGTTAGCGCTGTCACCTCACAGCAAGAAGGTCCGGGTTCGAGCCCCGGGGCCAGCGAGGGCCTTTCTGTGTGGAGTTTGCATGTTCTCCCCGTGTCCGCGTGGGTTTCCTCCGGGTGCTCCGGTTTCCCCCACAGTCCAAAGACATGCAGGTTAGGTTAACTGGTGACTCTAAATTGAGCGTAGGTGTGAATGTGAGTGTGAATGGTTGTCTGTGTCTATGTGTCAGCCCTGTGATGACCTGGCGACTTGTCCAGTGTGTACCCCGCCTTTTACCCATAGTCAGCTGGGATAGGCTCCAGCTTGCCTGCGACCCTGTAGAACAGGATAAAGCGGCTAGAGATAATGAGATGAGATGAGATAATATAATATAATATAATATAATATAATATAATATAATATAATATAATATAATATAATATAATATAATATAACAAAACACAAGAGACATTAATTATCACATTAATCTCTGCAAATTTGGTTTCATTTAACAGTATATGGCTTACACCCTCATTATTCAGCAGCTTATAAAATAGCACTTGATCCAGCACCAGACGTGAATAGAGGCATTGTGGGATACAAATTTGAAAGAGGAGAGAAAAATGGAGGGTGCGAATGAAGCATGAAAGAGTGACTACAGTAACGGAAAGCAAGAAGAAAAGATGTTATGTTGCGAAGGAAAGGAAACGCAGGACCAAACTAATAAATATCGTCAGTCAGCGAGCTCCTCGGTGTGATCAGCTGTTCGTTTAGCGACAGAATGATGGAACTGTTAGTGCACGATCAAGGTAAACCTGTATATGGCAGTAATGCAACACTGGATGCCAGCTGCCGTAAAACCCAAAAGAAGAAGCAGGTAAACCTGCGCATGTGCACACGGACTTCCTCTGTCTGCTTGACTGCGCGAAGCAAGTGATTTCATACACATTATTTACTAGAGAATCCCTCAAATTAAATAACTTCCCAGCCACAGAATGGCCTGTTTTTTTAGATATTACAGAAATAAACGTACATCACAGTGACCAAATTTCAGAGGGAACTAAATTTCACCGATTTTATGAAATCGAAAGGCTCATCTCATCTCATCTCATCTCATCTCATCTCATCTCATCTCATCTCATTATCTCTAGCCGCTTTATCCTTCTACAGGGTCGCAGGCAAGCTGGAGCCTATCCCAGCTGACTACGGGAGAAAGGCGGGGTACACCCTGGACAAGTCGCCAGGTCATCGCAGGGCTGACACATAGACACAGACAACCATTCACACTCACATTCACACCTACGGTCAATTTAGAGTCACCAGTTAACCTAACCTGCATGTCTTTGGACTGTGGGGGAAACCGGAGCACCCGGAGGAAACCCTCGCGGACACGGGGAGAACATGCAAACTCCGCACAGAAAGGCCCTCGCCGGCCACGGGGCTCGAACCCGGACCTTCTTGCTGTGAAGCAACAGCGCTAACCACTACACCACCGTGCCGCCCCTCATAGCTTTATTTGTAAAAAAAAAAAATTGTCCTCGCTGATGTTGATGTCCGTGTGAATTTTTTTTTGTATAATTTAAAGGGACAATACTATTAAGTAATGTCATATTAATTAGTGTCCTATTTATGTATGTATTATTGGACTTGAATGCCGTTCGAATTGTTATGTGTGTGCTGTATTTACAGCCCAAAACCTAAACTTTAGCACGCTGTACCATATTTAGATTAAATTGTTAGACAGTGGCACTAAACTTTAAACCGCTCCTCATTCAAGGAGCTATTGCACAGGAAAAATGGGCACAAGAAAGGTTCAGGTTCAGAAATCTGCATAATTGAGGTAAAAATCCACCTTGTGTGCATAACTTTGAATTTCTGAAGTTTTGAATAGCACCAAGGTCTGTAGTAATGTCTGAGTTCGGAACAAACTACAACGCTGCAGGATTGGTTTCCCTTTTAAACCAAACGAAGCCTGCTGTAGCTCCTAGCTGACCGTGCCTTACTTTCTCACATGTACTAAGCTTAGCTTGTCAATCATGAACCGCTATTAGGAAAATGAAGCTGCGTGTTATGGCACAGTCGAGCTGGCTGGCAGTCTGTTTCCCACTCAGCTTCTGTGGATAAAAAAGACATGACAGAGTTGTCTGTATAAATCGTAGTAGTCTAGAAATGATGTCAAACTAACAAGCAGCAGCAACCGTCAGTGTATTTAGAAGTGAAACCACAATTCGCTAAGCATTCATAATCGGAGGGGAAGATTCGATCCTGTCCAAACAGGCCTCATCTTTAATACTATACAGTATAGTGTGTTATATGTAGGAATAGATTGGGATACCAAGCTTCAGAGACTTTTCTGCCTGTGAATGTTTGCACTGCGTCCTCCAGTGGGTGTTCTGGAACCTTCCTTAAGTTTTGTGAGTCTTCTGGAATTCTCTTTGTGTTATTTTTAACCTCGGTGCACTTTATTGTGATAACCTCAACAGAGAGAAATGGGACAGATAGGAGACTAAAATGAGGGCAAGACAGTGAAACCAGACACCACAGAATGTCCACTGAGGAAGAAAGGCTGCCTGACATCATCTGGCTCATGCTACAGCACTGCCTACTTTAATGCGTCTACCATTTAGTGGAGACGAGATCAATGACTGGACAGTTTCAAACCTGCCTCGTTGTCCCTGTCCAACCGCACTCTGTACTCTGAGCCTCATCCCTTCCATAGCCAAACACACACACACACACACATGCTAGGCCTCATTTCCACCGTAGTTCCCTGCCAGGTGAGGATGCTGATGAAGCATGCACTCTCTCCAACATACTGGCAGTGCTCCTAATATAAATAATAAACAAAAGTAAACACAATTTGGGCATCAACTGCTAAAAATAAACACTGTTTGGACTTTCAGAGTCAGACGCTCTGCCCCAGACTGTCTGATGCATATTGTGCGCTTAGCTGGCCACAGCTATTAGAATCTCGCCAACAGAGTCATTACATGCTCATTTGCCATCCACACATCCATGCATACCACAGTTCTGTGCACGTTTTTTTTTTTTTTAACATCTGATGGAGAACCAAACTTTGTAAACACTGTGACAACAATGAGCTTTTCAGATCTAACCAACACAGCATTTTTCATCACAGCTGAACCATAGTGAATCACACTACTTCCAGATTGCACACAGGCTTAGCACCATTTTTTACAACATTCCTCTGTATGTCACACAAAAACAATGGTGAATAATTGGTTTGTACTGCCAGTGAAAGTCTTGGCCATGATGAGTATCAAACACTACCAGACTCTCAAACAATAGATAGAAGTTTAACTTGCGAGACTGTTGTAGTTTTGGAAAGGTCCTCACTCACTGGGGTTGGAGTTGCAGTTGCTGACCTACTGCATGGACCCGTAAGAAGTACAAGTGCATTGCAGTATCAGTGTCCAACACATTAATACTGAGCATTCTTTGTATGTGTGCGTGTGTGATGTCCCAGGTAGAGGTTGTGAGATCTTCAATGTCTTCCAGGGGAAATGGTCCAGACTGGAACAGAGCCAGAGCCATATCCAGCCAGTCATAAGGTATCCTTACACACACACACACACACACACACACACATGCAGAATCATCTGATGAAAATCAACAACGAAAAAAAACCCCCTGAAAACTCCAGATTTCTCTCTCTTGCTCACTCACATTATCTCACGCTATGCTGTGAATGGCAGAGGAGTACAGCAGATGTGGAAAAGAGTACAATTCAATGTGCGCATACTGGGTCAGGTGTGATAGCATGCTTGGATGCAACTGAATGTTATTTTACTTAACCTTCAGCCAAGTTGTTGTTCTCGTGAAGTATACTTCCTTCACTGCAATCGAAGTCTGAGTTGACTATGGTCCACAGCTGAATAAGTGCTTGTGGAATTCCCAGTCCGTCTCAAAACTCAGCTATCTCGAGCTCATCTTCATCTCCAGGACCATGTGCATTTTTCCTATCACCAGACTGAAATCTGTTTTCCTGTTTGACATGTGGTTAGAGTTTGGGCCGACAGTAAAAACTGGCTTGTGCTTCGTGAAATGTTTGTCAAGCTATGACAGAGATGAGGATGTTGCAGTTTTTAATGTGTCCTCTGAGAAATACAGATGATGCAGAATCCCAGCAGTGTTCAATAAGATACTTTAAAATGTAGTTATTTAAGTGTAGTCTCAACCCATGGACTACAGAACACCTGATATCGTTTGTACACTTTTTCTGGCCACAGGCTTCATGATCTTGAAGGTTGTAATCTGATTGAATCTCACATATGCACCTCCATTTTCTAGCCTAAAACAAATTTGACAAAATGAGATTCCGATCTTGAGAGAATTTCATTTGAAGATATTCTCACTTTTGCCAGTGTGCTATAGGAAAAGATACTTGCAATGTGAAATAACTGTTTGTTGTGTGAAAGAGGTTGGTTCATTGGTGCGTTTAGCAAACAGCTTCAAGCACCTGGAGGACGCTCTGGACTCTTACAGTAATGCTTTTACGGCTGAGGACTACAGTTGACTTGCTAACTTTAGGACTGCAGTTGTCATGAACAGTTTTGCACTCAAGTTTCCATCAGTGAAGAGTTTATAACATCAATGAAACTGTCTTCATGTTAAAACTGTTAATGTTATAATCATGCTGTCTGTTGCCCAAATGAGGATGGGTTCCCTTTTGAGTCTGGTTCCTCTCGAGGTTTCTTCCTCATGTCGTCTGAGGGAGTTTTTCCTTGCCACCGTCGCCACAGGCTTGCTCATTGGGGATAGATTAGGGACAAAATTAGCTCATGTTTTAAGTCGTTCAAATTCTGTAAAGCTGCTTTGCGACAATGTTTATTGTTAAAAGCGCTATACAAATAAACTTGACTTGACTTGACTTCAAGTGGACTTGAAAGAGAAACGTCCTTCCAATAAATATATAACCTGATGAGTTAAAAATGTACAACCCAATTTCAAACAAGTTGGGACGCTGTGTAAACTGTAAATAAAAACAGAATATGAAGATTTGCAAATCATGGAAACCCTATATTTCACTGAAAATAGTACAAAGGCAACATATCAAATGGTGAAACTGAGAAATGTTATTGTTTTTTGAAAAATATATGCTCATTTTGAATTTCAGGTCAGCAACACGTTTCAGAAAAGTTGGGACAGGGCCATGTTTACCACTGTGTTGCATCACCTCTACTTTTAACAACACTGTAAATGCTTGGGAACTGAGGAGACCAGTTGCTGTAGTTTTGAAAGAGAAATGTTGTCCCATTCTTGCCTGATATACAATTTCAGTTGCTCAACAGTTAGTGGTCTTCTTTGTTACTTCATAATGTGCCAAATGTTTTAAATAGGAGACAGGTCTGGACTGCAGGTAGGCCAGTTTAGCGTCTGGACTGTAGGTCGCGTTAACCGACAATTGTCCGTCATTGACGGATTTTTTTTAGCTATGATGGAAAAATCTGAAGGCCATCGGTCATTTTGACGGATGTTTACCGTTACCATTACCAATAACAATAATAGCCTAATAATAACAATAATAAAACATAATGAAACACACAATTGAAATGATTGGCAAGTTGTGGCAGAGTTTTCTTACATACAGTATACATAGTCTTCACTGCCGTCACTTTCAATCTGAGCCGACGTTGTGGCAGTCTTGATGTTCAGTGCATAGGCTACTCATGTATAGAGATCTTGCAGTCACGTGACCGGAAAGTACACAACCGCCATCTTGTCGGTCAAAAACACCGCTGAATACTGCTGCACTCGTGTACAGAATGGATCAATTTCAACCGACGGACTACACGGCTCATTTTTCTAATGAACAGATAACTAGATATATGTCTAAAATAAACGATCTACAGATTAGTGACCCTTATGGCTTACCGGAAGGAGTTTTCACGACTGGATTTTGAACTGCCAGCGGAATACCCAGACGTGTATAATTACCTCAGTAACTTTCCCTCGCTGTTCAGTGGTGAAACACTGCGTGCTTATGACTCTCTGGACAGTTATCTCTACAGAAATTCAGGATTTGTCAGCGACTCAGATGTGGCATCTTGTAAACAAGAATCCTCATTGGATGGGTAAGTCACTTAAGTATTGAGTACAGCACTGACCAGCCGATTATAGAATAGAATAAGGTAATTCCAGCTCGTCCGTCTTGTTTACATGGATCTGGCGTTGGAGAGGTAGAGGCTTGGCAGTGGAGGTTTGAGTGGCTGTTTTCTGAGCTTAGTCAACAGGCCGGCTCTGCAGCCTCGCTTTTGCTTCCGCTCCCGATGCCACCTCCTTCGCTTTGCTTAATTCCGATAACAATCCACGGAGACCCCGCTGGTCTCACTATCTCGTCCGGAATGTTTTATTTTTTTCTCGTCCGGAATGTTGTGCATGCGATGGAAATCGCTACAAACCGTCATTTTCTGCTGGAAACCAATGTCCAGTAAGTCCATACGGTTGTAGTGGATATTGAAGTCCGGTACAGACGAACAACACGCAAAAATACACACAAAAAACATAAAAACCGTGCACAGGTAGGGAGAGCTTGTAGCCGCAGCCGTTGTAGTAGAATTGTATATAGTAGGGTTTTCCAGAAGAAAAGGTAGAAGTAGAAGCAGAAGTAGAACCAGAAATAGAAGTAGAAGGCGGAATATGGCGTTTGACCGACAAGATGGCGTCTGTCACAATCTGGATCGGCTGTGACGTCACATGCAAGTGCTCCATACATTGTAGCCACTGCGCAAGGCTGTTCCCCCCCATCGCGCTCCTGACCGCGCTCTGACTTTTCTAACCGCTAGCACAGTGAGATGGATTACTGTTTCCCTTCTCTGCAGAAGACACGTCATTTTTGCTATTAAAAAAAGAGATGCATTGGGTTGTTTGTGTCGTTTCCCTGCCTGTACGTCTTAATGCAATAGCGCTCATTTAGGCTAGTTGTTTTCTTATTTTTAAAATGAAACAAATGTCGATTTATTGTATTCTTCCCCAGCAAGCTTAGGAAGCTTAGGAACATCACTGCTCGAATATCTGCTAAACTATCATTTTAATGAGAGCACGGGTAGACAAACTAACATTTAAACATAACTTCGTTTTATTTAAGACCTTCCGTGTCAGGTTCCAGGCTCCGCCGAGCCGAGACGTGGGGTGCAGCTGCACCACTGGTGCAGAAAGACCGCATGCTGCAGGATTTCCTCCCTATGAAGAGAGTACTAGCAGGGTCGGGAAATCCAACTTTCAGAGGCTCTTGCCGGCTTCTGATCACTTCCCTGGGAGAAATGTTTCCCGACTTCAGAACTTTGGCTGAAGTGGCGCTGGTTATTCCAGTCTCCAGTGTCGCAGCAGAGCGCGGGTTCAGCCTTCAGAATAAAATTAAAACGTCAATGAGAAGTCGTCTGTCTGAGGCAAAGACGCAAAATTTAATGACAATTGCCTCGGCAGCAGTCTCCATTGACGACTTTGATTATGCACAAGCGAGCTCCCAATTTAAATCCATGCGGGCCAGAAGGAAGGTTTGAGCTCACGCAAACAGGTCAAATTAGATTGTCACTTAAATCGTTGTAGTGGACTGTTCATATTTGAACTGCAATTGTCTTGCTACGTTGTAAAATAACATTGTTCATATGCCCGTTAAGGCACAACAGCCGCAAGCGGAGGGAAAATGGGTTCACAAGTGACCGAACGTCAGAATCTCTGTTCATCTTTTTGCATCATAAATACATAAATAAATGATTAAATAATACAAGCTTGTTCTGTGAATTAATTTTTAAATGAAATTGAGTCCATGAAAACACAAGTTATTAAATATATAGCATTTATAGCCTATATACATTGTCATTTAAAAGTTAAAATAAAATGACAGATAATAATGGACAATGACGGAATTTTTACGACCCTGTCTGTCAAAATGACGGACAATGAAAAAGTCTAACGCAACCACTGGTCTGGACTCTTTTACTATGGAGTCATGCAGTTTTAATATGTGCAGAAAACAGTTTGGCATTGTCTGTCTGAAAGAAGGAAAGCCTTCCCTGAAAAAGATTTTTTCTGGATGGCAGCATATTGCTCTTAAATCTGTATATATCATTCAGCATTAATGATGGCTTCCCATATCTACAAGCTACCCATGTCATGTGCACTAACGCACCCTCATACCATCACAGATGTTGGCTTTTGAACTGTGCACTGATAACAAGCCGGATGGTCCCTCTCCTCTTTAGTCTGGAGGACGTGGTGTTCATGATTTCTACAACCCCGATTCCCAAAAAGTTGGGACAAAGTAGAAATTGTAAATAAAAAGGAATGCAATAATTTACAAATCTCAAAAACTGATATTGTATTCACAATAGAACATAGACAACATATCAAATGTCGAAAGTGAGACATTTTGAAATTTCATGCCAAATATTGGCTCATTTGAAATTTCATGACAGCAACACATCTCAAAAAAGTTGGGACAGGGGCAATAAGAGGCTGGAAAAGTTAAAGGTACAAAAAAGGAACAGCTGGAGGACCAAATTGCAACTCATTAGGTCAATTGGCAATAGGTCATTAACATGACTGGGTATAAAAAGAGCATCTTGGAGTGGCAGCGGCTCTCAGAAGTAAAGATGGGAAGAGGATCACCAATCCCCCTAATTCTGCGCCGACAAATAGCGGAGCAGTATCAGAAAGGAGTTCGACAGTGTAAAATTGCAAAGAGTTTGAACATATCATCATCTACAGTGCATAATATCATCAAAAGATTCAGAGAATCTGGAAGAATCTCTGTGCGTAAGGGTCAAGGCCGGAAAACCATACTGGGTGCCCATGATCTTCAGGCCCTTAGACGGCACTGCATCACATACAGGCATGCTTCTGTATTGGAAATCACAAAATGGGCTCAGGAATATTTCCAGAGAACATTATCTGTGAACACAATTCACCGGGCCATCCGCCGTTGCCAGCTAAAACTCTATAGTTCAAAGAAGAAGCCGTATCTAAACATGATCCAGAAGCGCAGACGTCTTCTCTGGGCCGAGGCTCATTTAAAATGGACTGTGGCAAAGTGGAAAACTGTTCTGTGGTCAGACGAATCAAAATTTGAAGTTCTTTATGGAAATCAGGGACACCGTGTCATTCGGACTAAAGAGGAGAAGGACGACCCAAGTTGTTATCAGCGCTCAGTTCAGAAGCCTGCATCTCTGATGGTATGGGGTTGCATTAGTGTGTGTGGCATGGGCAGCTTACACATCTGGAAAGACACCATCAATGCTGAAAGGTATATCCAGTTTCTAGAGCAACATATGCTCCCATCCAGACGACGTCTCTTTCAGGGAAGACCTTGCATTTTCCAACATGACAATGCCAAACCACATACTGCATCAATTACAGCATCATGGCTGTGTAGAAGAAGGGTCTGGGTACTGAACTGGCCAGCCTGCAGTCCAGATCTTTCACCCATAGAAAACATTTGACACATCATAAAACGGAAGATACGACAAAAAAGACCTAAGACAGTTGAGCAACTAGAATCCTACATTAGACAAGAATGGGTTAACATTCCTATCCCTAAACTTGAGCAATTTGTCTCCTCAGTCCCCAGACGTTTACAGACTGTTGTAAAGAGAAAAGGGGATGTCTCACAGTGGGAAACATGGCCTTGTCCCAACTTTTTTGAGGTGTGGTGTTGTCATGAAATTTTAAATCACCTAATTTTTCTCTTTAAATGATACATTTTCTCAGTTTAAACATTTGATATGTCATCTATGTTCTATTCTGAATAAAATATGGAATTTTGAAACTTCCACATCACTGCATTCCATTAATTTCTAATTTGTCCCAACTTTTTTGGAATCGGGGTTGTAAAAAGAATTTCTACTTTTGATTTGTCAGACCTCGGGACAATTTTCCACTTCACCTCAGTCCATCGTAAAAGAACTCAAGCCCAGAGAAGGTGGCAGTGTTTCTGGATATTGTTAATATCTGGTTTTAACTTGCTTTTGTTGATGCAGTAATAAACTGTTTTCACAGCCGATGGTTTTCTGAAGTGTTCCTGAGCCCATACAGTGATTTCCACTACAGACACGTGTCTGCTTTTAATGCAGTGTCTCCTGAGGGCCTGAAGATCACAAGCATCCAATGTCAGTTTTCAGCCTTGTCTCTTGCATACAGAGATTTCTCCAGATTTGCTGAATATTTTAATGATATTATGTACCATAGATGATGTGATCCCCAAATTCTTTGCAATTTTACAATGAGGAACGTTATTCTTAAATTGTTGCACTGTTTGCCCACGCAGGCTTTTACAGAGTGGTGAACCCCTCCCCATCTTTACTTCTGAGAGACTCCGCCTCTCTGTGATGCTCTGTTTATATCCAATCATGTTACTGACCTGTTGCCAATTAATCACATTAGGTTGGGTTTTTTTAGTATTACATAACCTTTTCAGTCTTTTGTTGCCCCGTCCCAACTTTTCTGAAATGTGTTACTGATATCAAATTCAAAATAAGCATATATTTAAAAAATAAATAAATAAATAAATAAATAAATAAAATAAAATACAATTTCTGGGCGGCATGGTGGTGTAGTGGTTGGCGCTGTTGCCTCACAGCAAGAAGGTCCGGGTTCGAGCCCCGTGGCCGGTGAGGGCCTTTCTGTGCAGAGTTTGCATGTTCTCCCCGTGTCCGCGTGGCTTTCCTCCGGGTGCTCCGGTTTCCCCCACAGTCCAAAGACATGCAGGTTAGGTTAACTGGTGACTCTAAATTGACCGTAGGTGTGAATGTGAGTGTGAATGGTTGTCTGTGTCTATGTGTCAGCCCTGTGATGACCTGGCGACTTGTCCAGGGTGTACCCCACCTTTCGCCCGTAGTCAGCTGGGATAGGCTCCAGCTTGCCTGCGACCCTGTAGAACAGGATAAAGCGGCTACAGATAATGAGAGATGAGATGAAAATAAAATTTCTCAGTTTCAACATTTATGTTATCTTTGTACTACTTTCAATTAAATCTAGGGGTTCCATGATTTGCAAATCATCACATTCTGCTTTTATTTATGTTTTACATAGTGTCCCAACTTTTTTGGAATTGGGGTTGTATATTGTGTCGGCTCACTTTCATGCGCATTGCAGGGCACTATGCACACATTCAGACCTATAGGCGACTTAGACTCGCCAATCCGCCTACCTGCATTTATTTTTGAGGTGGTAAAAAAACACAGAACCCAGAAGAAACTCATATGGGCATTGGGGAGAACATCCGAAAATCCATAGAGACAGTAATCTGAGCTCAGGATCAAACTGGGAACCGCACAGCAACACTGCCCCACCATGTCCCCCAGTAAAACAGATTAACTCCGCTATAATGCCATGCTAATAACTAATACTGGTAGCTAATTGGTTTGTTAAACTAATATTAAACTAATAGCTTTGCTACGTGTACATCTCATTAAAGCAGCAGAGTCGAAGCTTCTGCCAATTCCCACTGATTTCATACATCACCGCTAGCCAGCTGCCGCAGAGATGGATGACATGTTCGAATGCTTTTGCTTGTTGAAAAAAAAATCCTCAGCACATTTTTCACACTTGGGTAGATGAGTCGTGTTGTATGCGGTCTCTTTTGGGTTGTTCAGTGTGAAGATTCAGTCTCAGATGATGAAGAGAGAGAGAAAAGATGTTGAATTTATAAGAAACTTCACACAAACTCATACAAATAACGTACATATAAACACACCCAGCAGCTAAACTTTATCCCTGTCCTCACTCCAGCTAAAGAAGCATGCCAGAAGGTCTGTGCACCGATCCAAGAAATCTGGCATTCAGGAATGTTATTTGCGCTGGGATCAGACCGTGGCTTTCTTCTTTCTGGTCTTTTTTCTCTCCTTATTTGTGCGTGTGCTTGTGTGTCAAGGGGACAGACTTGTGGTCTAGTCACATTCACTGTGAACAGCATGTGCAGAAAACCTGCCGAACTCCCAGACATTTGTTATCCAGGAGTCCTCCAGTAGGGCCTCTGCCAAGCTGTGACAGAGACGCTGGCTCACACACGCACACACGCTTGCATGTGCAGAGTGGCGGCAAGCAGGCCAGCACAGATGAGCTCGCCGTGGCAAGAGGGTAGACGTTCTCTGAGGTAATGGCTCTCCTCTCATCTTCACTTTTCTCCTTGCCACTCATCTTTATTCCGGCCCTCTCCTATTCAGTTCTTTCCTCTTCATTCCTCACCTTTCCGTTCCTCTCCTCTCCTTTTTATTCCTCTCCTCATTTCTCCACTCTGCTTTTCTATCTTCTCCTCTTCATTCTTGCACTCTCCTCTCCTTTTTTCTCCTCTCCTCTCCTTCATATGATCTTGTTCTCAGGTGTGGCATCAGTTTATGTTTTTGCTTGTCTTCGTTTGGCTCGATGAAGAGTTTTTACCTTTGACTTGAACAGGTAAAGCGTGCATATGTGTGCGTCTGTATTCCATGAAGTATAAAGCTCACACCATGGTGTGCACTCTAGAGTGACTGTTTGTTTCCACTGTGAAGATGAAGAGGGCTGTTGCATCCAACACACAGATACACATATAAGCACAGAGACAGTGCATGCAGTGTCTGAAAGTTGGGACAGTTCTCGTTGCTAATATGCGTAAATTAATGTCATGTAGAGCAGTGTGAATCGAATGATATTCAGTACACGGAAGGCTTTATGTGTAAGCATATGTGTAAATGTAGGGGAAGAATGTTCTTACCTGCTGAGCTCAAGGCAGGATTTATTTATTTTGATAGTCAGAACGGACAAGACACCTTTAAAAGCCTTTGCAAAGGCTGCCTTTTTTAGCATATTTAATGTTTGTTGAATAAATTCACTTAGGCCGCTTACTTAATTCAAATAATTAACAACCAAGTTCTAGTGTCTTAGTATTCAAAACAAAATCCTCTTGACGTAATAAATTGTTCATTTTTATGTGTTTATGTTACAAACAGTTCAAACACACTTTCCAGTTACAGAATGGCAGAGGACTTGTGGTGCGTTTAAACCGAGCTGGGATTAAAATAAATAATAATAATTAAAAAAAAAAAAATCAAGTGGTTATAATCGTGGGGCAAATAGGAAATTTGGACCTCTGAGCAAGAAGGCTAGCTAACGACTGAGCTAATGATTTGGCTAGTAAGTGCCTAGCCATTTAGTCTTTTAAGCAACCAATGTAAAAACACAGTGTCAGTAAAGGCAAGACAAAAAAAAAAAATGTCAGGAGTATGAACATTTTTCCTCAGATATGTTGTTATAATATTAAAAAAAGGCTCAATATGTCTAAAATTGCACTGTATTTTCACTTAGCTTTAACTGCTAATTGTGAGTTGACAGAAAATTTCCACTTCAGCTGTAGTAAAAATACCAGAAGAGTGAGTTGCTCTTCTGAAATCTCCTCATATCCATTGCAAACACGTGACTGCATATGAATGTAACAAACGCAGGCAGGAGAGAAGCTGAAGAGGTGAAGTGCTACTGTTTCAGAAGGTTTCAGCTACACAGGGGTGATTTTCGGTCTGAGGTCCTGCTGTACATCTCATATTAAACTCCCCCTCTCTCCTCCGTTTAACGTGAGAATACAGGAATTCTCTCCTCTCCTCAGGGCATCTGGCACAGCATACCTTCAGCCATGATTTCCTGTAGCAACAAAGAACCATTTATGTGAATATCCATATGTGTGATTCAGTGATTGAGTGTGTGCTTTTGTGTGTTTTTGAGTACTCGGGCCCAGTAACCTCACATGCTGCTGATAGAAGGAGAGCAGCGGTAAAGGTGCCAGTGGGTTTCCCCAAGGTTTACTAGATTGAGTTGCAGAAAATGAGCCAAGCACACTCACACTCATGCAACTTCCTGCCTTGCACAGAAATCAAGACATTCTTTTATCACCATTCATCAGTCCACAAAGCTACAGTGACTCTGTGCGTGTGTGTGTGTGTGTGTTGATGATGTTGTTGTCGTTGTTGTTGTTGTGTACGACTGAGGACTAAATGTCCCTACAAGGACAGTAAAATCTGGCAAAGTTCGGCCTTGTTGGGAAAGTTGGATGGTCCCCATAAGGAAATTGTTGATGATGTTGTTGTTGTTGTGTACTACTAAGTGTCCCCACAAGGACAGTAAAATCTGGCAAGTTTGATCTTGTTGGGAAAGTTGGCTGGTTCCAATGTTGTTTTATATATATATAAGTTTCTTTTTCATTACTGAGGTTAAGGTTAGAGTCAGGGTTAGGTGCAGGCACAGCATTAATTAACTGCATTAATAATTATGTCAGTGGAATGTCTTCACAGGGATAATGAGACAAACGTGTGTGTGTGTGTGTGTGTGTGTGTGTGTGTGTGTGTGTGTGTGTGTGTGTGTGTGTATGTGTGTGTGTTTAGTTACTCCAGTTATTAATGTACTGCATGGAAACTTGGTTCAGGGAAAAGTGAGTAGCAGAACTGGAATAATAACTATTGCACAAGAAGGACAGCATATTTCATATCAAAACATGATATCATTTGCTTATAATCACACTTGATTATTAAATAGATGTTTTTCCAACTAATATCATAACCTATTATTATTATTATTATTATTATTATTATTATTATTATTACAGTATATACCTACTATAATGATGGGGAAGTTGTGTGTATTTACTTTCAGAGGAGGGAACTAAATGTCCAAAAATATTTAAATTATAGTTTGGGTTTATTTACATTTACATGCTTGTTGTATTGTAGTAATAGTCCGATTTCATTCAGGCTGAAAACAACAAAATTAAAATGATTCAGTCAAGGGGTTGGGGTGGGGTTTTTTTTTTGTTCTTTTTTGGTAGCTCCAGTGAAACTAGCTCATCCACTGGGTGTGACTTAAGGAGCTAGACAGAAGGTCTTATGAATCCAATTATTCACCGATATAATTAGGAAGTTACAGTCAAATCCCAATAATCCCACCCATTGGAAATCAAAATGTGATTACTTATGTTAGGATTTCCAATGGATTTTTTTTTTTTTAATTCTGTATGGAAAAATATCTTTTAAGACCTTCTGGAAGGCCAGGATATGGATAATAGGATATAAGGCCTTCACTGTCTGTGAGCACAAATGTCACTTAAACTAACACATTTTTCATTCAGCCAGCTCCCAGTGACATGGACATAGGAGCATAGCGTGCATTAAAACAAACAACAAACAAATTCACCTATAAGAGAAAGAAACAATCCCCTTAACTTGCCTTTTGACTGAGAATAAATGGAACTTTTTGGAACTCATCAGAGAGTGACACTACGTTTTACATTTCCGCATTGCATAACAGGTAGTCTTAGTAGTTACTCACTTACATATTAAATAGCCTAATTTATCATTTGACAATGAGAATTTGTCATCTGGCTGTGTCGTGTTTCCTGATGTTCATACTATCTAGGATTTCCTGATAGTCATGTTGAATTGTTTTAGTTGTCAGCTATTCGTGCATGTACGTTGAATACGTCTGCTCATTTTATGTTAAAGTGGCTGCGTGTTAAGGCCGTGTAATGTATACACTGGGATCAAATCCAGTTTAAATGGTACTCTTAACAGCGTAGAATTAACTAAGGCCCTAAAACAAAAATGCAGGTTTGCCACTGGTATTTACCAAGTACATCTGGATTTGTTAAATGAATGCAGAAGCCTTATTTCTCTACCCAGGTTCTAAATAAGAGAAGTGTATCGTAAACGTTGGCTCAGATTTGATTCTAGTGTCATGCGCCATGAATGTGCCTGTATTAAGGCTAATGTCATTAAGTGGGTATAAATGAGCTCTTAAAGTCTGCTTCACTACTGCAGTAAGTATCGCTATAAAAGGCTGCGGACAGAGATGATAATAATCTGATACCCTCAGGGCCTCATGGACCACCATCAGGGCACAGCGAGCTGCACACACACACAATTATTGTCTATCCATTTGGGTTTTCCATACTCAGTTGACACTTTTGTAGTAACGGTGTGAGTCTGTAGGAGGTGCTATGAGCAGGGAGTTTGTGATCACAAAATGTTTTTGATGTTCTTTGTCCTGTTTCACTGACTCACCATCGATACCCCAAGTGACACCAAGTGTTTATGTAAATGAGCGTGTTTATGCCCTTGCTTCACACACTTTCTGAGTTGAATGAACTTAAGGAAATGTTGTATTGAAAGCAGAGTTGAGAAGACCCATTGATCGAAATGTGCATTTAAAGTGGCGATAAAGGTATGTGTGTGTGTATGTGTGAGTCGGTGGGTATGTATGTATGTGTGTGTGTGTGTGTGTGTGTGTTGTACAGGACATTCCTGTGAAAGGGCCCTGCCCTGTTTCCCAGCCCCCCCCATTGAAGAGCATTTCCACTGCAACACACACATACAAACTCAGGCGCTCGGCTCACTTAGAGAAAGAGCAGAGGTGACTTCCTACAGACATCCTGCAGGATACCATAAAAATCAAACATCACTCGAGAAAGTGAGAGAGAGAGAGAAAAAAAGAAAGAAATGTAGACAAAAAGGAGACAGAGATATAGAGGGAATTATGTCCCTTTCATATTACACAACATATAATCTCTTACACACAGCCCATTTCACACAGCACAAATTTTATATTCGAACAATGCAGTGGTTTTGTTAGAAGAGCATTCCGTTACAGTAAAAATAACCTACAGTAAACCAAGATGTGTTTTTTCAAACTAAAATTTTTACGAAAATCCGTGAAAGTCCATCTACATACCGTAAAGTTCCTTCCTTTTCCAAAGGTCTGGGTAAGCAACTAACATGAGTAAACTGCAACAACAGTTACCTTTTAATGCTTCTTAAAACGCTTTGTGATTAGTCCATGGCTATATCTGAGACAAAACACAACAAGTGGTTGTGTTTCGTTGCACATTGTTTTGACTGGAGCCATGGACTCTGAACAGATGAGACATCTGTTTTGAACTGAAAGCAGGGAATAAACACATACTTTTCTTTCCAATGTTCTTAAACATACTGTTTTCAATATTGCCCTTTTTTTTTTTTAAAGAAGCTATATTATCACTTGGGGGCGGCACGGTGGTGTAGTGGTTAGCGCTGTCGCCTCACAGCAAGAAGGTCCGGGTTCAAGCCCCGTGGCCGGCGAGGGCCTTTCTGTGCGGAGTTTGCATGTTCTCCCCGTGTCCACGTGGGTTTCCTCCGGGTGCTCCGGTTTCCCCCACAGTCCAAAGACATGCAGGTTAGGTTAACTGGTGACTCTAAATTGAGCGTAGGTGTGAATGTGAGTGTGAATGGTTGTCTGTGTCTATGTGTCGGCCCTGTGATGACCTGGCGACTTGTCCAGGGTGTACCCCGCCTTTCGCCCGTAGTCAGCTGGGATAGGCTCCAGCTTGCCTGCGACCCTGTAGAACAGGATAAAGCGGCTAGAGATGATGAGATGAGATATTATCACTTCTTGTAATTAAACCAGAGAAGGCAACTTAAATTAAAAAAAAAAAATCAATGAAAGTCTGTGGAAACTCTTTCCATTCTTTATGAACTGCCTTCAGGTAAAATGACCACAACTACATGAGATCTGCTTCAGAAGCCACAATGATTCAATTTTAAAAAAAATGAGTATAGTTTGAGCTACCACCATTTTTTCCACGCTAGTATAGTTCTTCTGCGACACTATTTTTTTTTCGAGAGCTTGGTTTGATCTGTTGAAATACTTTGATGGATCACCATCTCCACTGCAGTCCTCCAATTGACGACCCATCCTATAGGGTGCGAGAGAAAGAAGAGCTCTTGGCCAGGAAAACTGGTTCAAGAGCTGCATTAACACTTTCCTGGTCGAGAACCAAGAACTGTGTACATCAGGAGCTGTAGCTGGGATTATCATATCAAATAAGACCAACTAAAGTCATGTTTAGATGCCAGTGTGGCTTGCAAAGCCAGGGGCAACACTTGTAAAGAAACAATGTAGTCTGTCATTGTAGTTGTGCTTGGTTCTCGTGTTACTGGGAAAGTGAAGATGTATACAGACATACAGTGGCCCTATCATGGCGCTCTAGCCAATGGAAAAGCCAACTGGTTCTTAGAAGGTTTGCAAGTTGAATCAACTTGGAATCTGTACTAGCACAGCCCAGAAGTAGTACCTAGTCTGTAATCCATCCATCCATCCATCCATCCATCCATCCATCCATCCATTATCCGTAACCACTTATCCTGTGCAGGGTCGCAGACAAGCTAGAGCCTATCCCAGCTGAATATGGGCAAGAGGTGGGGTACACCCTGGGCAAGTCGCCAGGTCATCACAGGGCTGATACACAGAGACAAACAACTATTCACACTCACATTCACACCTACGGTCAATTTAGAGCCACCAATTAGCCTAACCTGCATGTCTTTGGGGGAAATCGGAGCACCCGGAGGAAACCCACACAGACATGGGGAGAACATGCAAAGTCCGCACAGAAAGGACCCTGTCAGCTGCTGGAACCTTTTTGCTGTGAGGCAACAGTGCTAACCACTACTGCCGCCCCAGTTTGTAATCATTACATTGAATTATGTTGAATTGACTTTATCTTTGCACAGAAGTATCATTAAATTACCCTTAGTATTCTCCAAGATAACTCTGACAAGAACTAGAATGTACATAAACATAAAAATAAATAAAATAGCTATTCATTTTAATTACAGATTTGTAAACAGAAACAATACCTCCTTAAGCACCACTGAAAGACTGTAATTAAATTTCTACAGCTTATAATCTTGTTGTAACAGGTATGTGCATTATCTACTTGTTGCTTTTGTTTTGTGCAAGTGTGTGCAAGTTGAGTAATGACCCCTAAGGCCTTTTTAAGTTTCATTGTCATTTTACTTTCCTTGAAGCACTCACGGTGGTGTAGTGTTTCGCACTGTCGTCTCACAACAAGAAGGTTCTGGGTTCGAGCCCAGTGGCCAACTGGGGCCTTTCTGTGTGGAGTTTACATGTTCTCCCCGCGTCTGCGTGGGTTTCCCCCGGGTGCTCTGGTTTACCCCACAGTCCAAAGACATGCAGGTTAGGCTAACTGGTGGCTCTAAATTGACCGTGAGTGTGAATGGCTGTTTGTCTCTATGTGTCAGCCCTGTGATGATTTGGTGACTTGTCCAGGGTGTACCCTGCCTCTCGTCCATAGTCAGCTGGGATAGGCTCCAGCTTGCCTGCGACCCTGCACAGAATAAGTGGTTACGGATGATGGATGGATGGATGAAGCACTCATTAATATAATTTAAATTTTAAAGTTTATTATACCGTTATTGCACTTATAGCATAGTATTTAGTAATACTATGAAATATTCAGTAACTACTCATGGGGAAAGTACAAACCCCATTTCCGGAAAAGTTGGGATATTTTCCAAAATGTAATAAAAATAAAAATCTGTTATTTGTTAATTCAAGTGAACCTTTATTTAACTGACAAAAGTACAAAGAAAATATTTTCAATAGTTGTACTGACCAACTTAATTATTTATTGTAAATATAAACAAAGTGAGAATTTGATGCCTGCAACACACTCAAAAAAAGTTGGGACAGAGGCATTATTACCACTGTATTACATCACCATTCCTTTTAATAACACTTTTTAATCACACAGGAACTGAGGATACTAATTGTTGTAGTTTTCCAAATGGAATTTTTGCCCATTCTTGCTTGATACAAGATGTCAGCTGCTCAACAGTCCGTAGTCGCTGTTGTCTGATTCTCCTCTCCATGATGCTGTCATGATCCGCCCCGGACTTCCACTCCGGAGATTTATTATCTCCCAGCTCAGCGCAATCCAGATCCGGGACGGGACTTCCATCTTGCCGACATTCACTTCCTGGTCTGCTCTGCTGTGTATAAATAGGCCGTTCTCAGAAGGGGACTTTGCCAGAACGTCTTGTCTGTTTCTCACGTCGTCTCTGTGCCATTTTGCTTCCTGGATTTTTGCTCTCTGTTTTTGCCTATTCTTTGCCACAGTTTTTGCATTCTCATCTTGCCATTTTTTCATATTTTTGTGCTACGTTTTTTGTTTACAGTTTTTTTTTGTCTGGACTATTTTTGCTATTTTTGTTCGTTTATTCTCTTGGACTTTAATTAAATCTTTTTTTTTATTCATTGGCTTTTCTGGTTTGTGTTTCTGCTTTTGGATCCTACTCACCACATCTCGTCACCCATAACAGTACGTTCTGGCCAACATGGATCCAGCGGAACTGAACCATCTGAGAATGGCTATGCAGCAACAAGGAGCCCTCCTCAGGACCCACCAACAGGAACTCAGGCAGATCAACCAGAACCTGGCCACCCTGTCCGACTCACTCAACCTCCTAACCACACAACTCCAGCACTCCCAAGCCGTGCCTACCCCTGCTCAGCCGTCTCTTTCTTCACGTCCCGCCACCACCGCTCTCCACAAACCAAGACTCCCTTCACCTCAGCCCTACAGTGGAGAACCAGGTACCTGCAGATCTTTTTTTGTCCTTTTTTTGTCACAGTGCTCGCTGATCTTGGAGCTTCAACCTCTGGCTTTCCCCACAGAATGCTCCCGAGTAGCCTATACCATCATGCTCCTCACTGGCAAGGCCAGGGAATGGAGGACGGCGGTCTGGGACGCCAACACGCCCTGTTGTTCCAGCTTCAAGGAATTTTCTGAGGAAATGAGGTGAACATTCGAATGTTCTCTGTCCGGCCGAGAGGCGGCAAGAGAGCTTGTGGAGCTGTGGCAGGGGTCTTGATCTACCTCGGATTATGCCATCGAGTTCCGGACGTTGGCAGTGTCATGCGGTTGGAACAAGAGTGCCCTGGTCGACGTGTTCCTACATGGCTTATCCGACGCCATCAAGGATGAACTCGTCTCGCGGGAACTGCCATCGGACCTCTCCAGCCTGATGGACCTTGCCAATCATATTGACGCACAGGTTCAACAACGGAGGAGAGAGAGGAGCCGCCTCAACCTCTCTCCACCACCTGCCTTGTCCGTTGAACCCGTGCAGGTAGATCGGGTACTGGTGTCAGCAGAAGAACGACTGCGCTGATGGAGCACGGGGGCTTGCTTCTACTGCGGTCAGCAGGGACACATCTGCTGAGCCTGCCCATTAAAAGGACGAGCCCACCAGTGAATCGAGGCGCCCTGGTGAGCAATGCTCGGAACCAGTCCCCTGCCAACTGACCATTGCTCCCCGTTATCATTACTCTCAACAACCGGCATCACCATCTTCAGGCACTCGTCGACTCAGGGGCGGACAGGAACCTGATCTGCTCTGCCACCGCCAAGGATCTTGGAATCCCGTTACTCGCCCTCGAGGTCCCTCTCACCGTCCTGACACTCAATGGCACTGGCTTGACCACCATCACTCACCTCACCACCCCGCTCACCATAAGGATTTCAGGTAATCACTCTGAAACTATACAACTTCACATCATGAACAACCCTCATGTTCCCGTTATTCTTGGATTACCCTGGTTGATGCAGCACAACCCCCACTTAAACTGGACTGACCACACCATCTTAGGCTGGAGTCCTTCCTGCCTGGCCTCCTGCCTGAACTCTGCTCTGCCTCCTGCCAAACCACCTCTGCCCTCAGCCAGCGAGTTTCCCAACCTTTCTCATGTGCCTCCGGAGTATCTGGACCTCAAGCCTGTCTTCAGTAAGACCCGAGCAGTGTCCCTTCCCCCTCATAGGCCTTATGACTGTGGTACTGACCTCCTGCCAGGGGCGCAGATACGTTTTTTGAACTGGGGGGGACAAAAAACTGGGGGGGACAAAGCTGCCAGCAAACCAACCCCAACCCCAATATGCCTGTCAAACTTGTTGTTGGTAACCATAGCAACCAAGCTCGAGCTCGCAACCTGTGCAGTCTGCGCAGCTCAACCAACCGAATATCAGTCTTTGTTTTGTTTTATGTGAGTTGTTGCAACTATGTATATACTGCTGTGCACCTCAATAAACCGAATGGTAATTAGTCTTTTGATTTTTCCGTGAGGTTTGCCTTATGCAAAGAAAGACAGCATAGACGTTTTTTCCTCCCTATAAGTGGGGGGGGGGGACCGAACGGGGTGAATTTAAATCTGGGTGGGACGAATCCCACCCATCCTCCCCTCTATCTGCGCCCGTGCCTCCTGCCAGGGACAGTGCCACCCAAGGGACGTCTCTACTCTCTTTCCCCCGCCGAGAGACAGACCATGGAGAAATACATCACTGAGTCTCTGGCAGCTGGGATTATCCGCCCTTCCTCCTCCCCGGCAGGGGCGGGATTCTTCTTCATGGAGAAGAAAGACAAGTCACTCTGCCCCTGCATTGACTATCGAGGTCTCAACGCCATCACAGTCAAAAACTGCTACCCACTACCGCTTATGACTACAGCCTTCGAACTACTCCAGGGAGCCAAGGTGTTCACTAAACTTGACTTGCACAACACCTATCACCTAGTTAGGATCAGGGAAGGGGACGAGTGGAAGACGGCCTTCAGCACCACCACAGGCCACTATGAGTACCTCGTAGTCCCTTTCGGCCTGACTAACGCACCGGCAGTATTCCAGGCATTGGTTAATGATGTCTTGAGGGACTTTCTTAACACCTTTGTCTTTGTTTACCTGGACAATATCTTGATTTTCTTTCACTCCCTGGAGGAACATCGGGATCACGTTCGGCAGGTTCTTCAACGCCTGCTGGAGAATAAGCTGTTCGTTAAGGCAGAGAAGAGCAAGTTCCACCAAAGCTCTGTCTCATTCCTGAGGTTCATCATTTCACCAGCCAAGATCCAGATGGGCCCCCTCAAGCTGGAGGCAATCGCTGACTGGCCCACCCCATCTTCGAGACGAGAGCTCCAGCACTTCCTGGGGTTCGCCAACTTTTACAGGCGTTTCATCTGCAACTTCAGCATGGTGGCCAGACCTCTCTCAGCCCTGACCTCGACCAAGACCAAATTCAAGTGGGGGGAGGAAGCAGATAAAGCCTTTTCCAGTCTCAAGCACAGGTTTATCACAGCACCCATTCTCACCATACCCAATTCTACCAAGCAGTTTATCATCGAGGTCGACGCCTCCGAGTCAGGGGTCGGAGCCATCCTATCCCAGAGGGCCAACGACAGCAAAGTCCACCCATGCTCCTTCTTCTCCCGCCGGCTATCCCCAGCCAAACAAAACTACGACATCGGCGACCATGAACTACTGGCTGTGAAACTAGCCTTGGAGGAGTGGAGGCACTGGCTGGAGGGGTCTGACCTCCCGTTCCTAGTCTGGACTGACCATAAAAACCTGGAGTATCTCAAGTCTGCCAAACGTCTCAACTCCTGTCAAGCTCGTTGGTCTCTCTTCTTCTCCTGATTCAACTTCACGCTCTCCTACCACCCAGGCTCCAAGAACAGCAAACCCAATGCCCTGTCCAGGATGTTCTCCTCCCACCAAGAGGAGTCCAAGCCACCCGAGACTATCCTTCCTCCACGCTGCCTGGTGGGAGCCGCTATTCTAGAGATTGAGATGCTCATGGAGAAGGCCCTGGAGCAGGACCCCGGTGAAGGTAACCCCAACAATATTCCTCGTAACCATCTGTTTGTTCCCTGTCATGTGCAAACTCAGGTGCTGCAGTGGGGTCACAGTTCCAAGTTGGCCTGTCATCTGGGAGCCGCCCAAACCCTGTCTCTCATCCAGCAGTGCTTTTGGTGGCCATCCATCAAGGAGGATGTCCAGGAGTTCGTGGCAGCCTGCAACACATGCTCCTGGAACAACACACCCAATCGACCCCCTGCCGGCCTACTAAGACCCCTTCCTACTCCGCATTGACCTTGGTCTCACATCGCCCTGGACTTCATCACAGGACTCCCCAGTTCAGGTGGCAATACATGCGTCCTCATTGTCATTGACCGTTTTTCTAAGACCGTCCATTTCATTCCTCTGCCCAAGCTCCCCTCAGCCAAAGAAACTGCAGAACTACTCGTCCACCACATTTTCTGCCTACATGGTCTGCCTACCAACATTTGTTTCTGACCGGGGTCCTCAGTTCACTGCACAGTTCTGGAGAGCCTTCTGCAAACTCATCGGGGCCACCTGTAGTCTCTCCTCAGGCTTCCACCCACAGACCAACGGCCAGGCAGAATGGGCCAACCAGGCTTTGGAGGTTGCACTCAGGTGCATGGCATCCAGGGATGCCAGTTCTTGGAGCAAGTACTTTCCTTGGATTGAATACGCACATAACACTCTCCCTTCCTCTGCCACAGGTCTCTCTCCATTCCAGTGCTCACTAGGGTACCAACCACCACTGTTCCCCAGCCAGGAGGAGGAGATCGCCATACCATCAGCCCAGGCCTTTATACACTGCTGCAGGAGGACGTGGGCATTGGCCCGGAGAAGACTCATTTGCTCCGCACTCGCATCCAAGAAGCAGGCCAACAAACATTGCTCCAAGGCACCCACCTACCGAGTGGGTCAACGAGTTATGCTCTCCACACACCACCTGCCACTTAGGGCCGTCTCTCGCAAGCTGGCACCCAGGTTCCTTGGACCCTTCCTCATCAAGAAGGTAATCAACCCATTTCTGTTAGACTGGCATTACCACTCACCATGCGACGTGTTCACCCTACCTTTCATGTATCACAGCTTAAACCTCTGGTTTCCAGTCCTTTGTTCTCACCCTCCAAACCCCCTCCTCCTCCCAGGCTCATCGATGGTGGCGAGGCCTACATGGTCAAGAAACTGCTGAAGGTGTGGCGGCGAGGCAGAGGTCTCCAGTACCTGGTGGACTGGGAGGGTTATGGTCCCGAGGAGAGAAGTTGGGTCCCTGCCAGGTTCATACTGGACCCAACACTTATCACGGAGTTCCACCAGCAACACCCTGATGCTCTTCCTGAAGCGCCTGGAGGCGCTCGTTGGGGGGGGGGGGGGGGGGGGGTACTGTCATAGTCCACCCCGGACTTCCACTCCGGAGATTTATTATCTCCCAACTCAGCGCAATCCGGATCCAGGACGGGACTTCCATCTTGCCAGCATTCACTTCCTGGTCTGCTCTGCTGTGTATAAATAGGCCGTTCTCAGAAGGGGACTTTGTCAGAACGTCTTGTCTGTTTCTCACGTCGTCTCTGTGCCATTTTGCTTCCTGGATTTTTGCTCTCTGTTTTTGCCTATTCTTTGCCACAGTTTTTGCACTCTCGTCTTGCCATTTTTTCATGTTTTTGTGCTATGTTTTTTGTTTACAGTTTTTTTTTGTCTGGACTATTTTTGCTATTTTTGTTAATTTATTCTCTTGGACTTTAAATCTTTTTTTTATTCATTGGATTTTTCTGGTTTGTGTTTTTGCTTTTGGATCCTACTCACCACATCTCATTACCCATAACAGTACGTTCTGGCCAACATGGATCCAGCGGAACTGAACCATCTGAGAACCATCTTGTCACCCATAACAGATGCACCACACATTCTCAGTGGGAGTCAGATCTGGACTGGCAGCAGGCCAGTCAAGCACACGCACTCTGTGTCTACAAAGTCACACTGTTGCAGCCTGTGTCGAACAAATAAGGGCTGACATTGTCTTGCTGAAATAAGCATGGACTTCCCAGGAAGAGATGTTGCCTTGATGAATATGTCTTTCTAAAATCCAAATATATCAATGGTACCTTCACACACATGCAAGTCACCCATGCACTGATGCACCCCATACCATCACAGATGCTGGCTTTTGCACCTTTCTCAGATAACAAACTGGATGGTCGTGTTCACCTTTGGCATGGAGAACTTGAAATCTGGTTTTCCTGAAAGCAAGCTGAAATGTGGAATATTATATTAACAGAATTTAGCAGATGCTCTTATCCAGGGCAATGGTGTACAACATACTTCAGGAGCAGTTGGGGGTTAGACGCCTTGCTCAAGCCATTCCTGCTGGTCCAGGGAATCAAACCAGCAACCTTTTGGTCCTAAAACTGCTTCTCTAACCATTAAGCCATGGCTTCCTACAGTTTTAACTCTTTACCCCTTAAAGCAGTTGCTACAGCCACCCTTGTATATGTATATACTGTTCACCCTTAGAACATATGTACAAGGAAAAAAGTCTAAAGACAAGGTTTTGTTCATATCAGTTTTCTCCTTCATTATGTTGAAACAATCATGACATATCATACATTTTTGAAAAGAGGGCATGACACAGAATACAAAAATCACTCATAAAGTTATGTTTCAACATTCACCAACTCATAGGTAGTGTCTGAAAGGTGAGTAATACCTGTGTGAAAACCAATCTTCACATTTTACATGAAGAATTCATGTCAAGTGGTGTACAATAAATGATTACTGCAACTTTCAATCAGAAAGCTTGTTTCACTCTACGTATGTAGAGGCAAATTCAGAGTCATCAAATGTCGTCATTATGGGATATACATGCTGGCGTCATATGTCGTCATTAAGAGGTAAAAAGTTACAGTTTCAGGTTGCATTTCTGGATGCAACAGCAAACTGTGTGAAGTGACTATGGTTTTCCGAAATACTCCTGAGTCCATGTGGCTATGTTTGTCACATTAGCATGACAGTTTCTCAGGCAGTGCTGCCTGAGGGCTTGAAGGTCATTCAACTGTGGTTTCCCACCTTGCCCTTTATGCACTGTCTCCGAATTCCCTGAATCTTTTCTCAATATTATGTCCTGCACATTTTGAAAGACCTAAATTCTCTGTAACCTTGCATTGAGAAATGTTCTTTTTGAATTGACTAACAATTCTCTCACGAATTTTGGCACAGAGGCCTGAGCCACAGCCCATCCTTGCTTGCAAAGACTGAGCCTTTGGTACATTCTCCTTTGATACCCAATCATGATCCCCTCACCTGTTACCTTAACCTGCTTATTGTGGAATCTTCCAAAATGGTGTTATTTGAATATCCTATAAACTTTTCAGTCTTATTTTGCCTCTGTCCCAACTTTTTTGCGTGTGTTGTAGGCATCAAATTCTAACTTCATTATATTTACAAAATGCAATTAAGTTGGTCAGTAAAACTAGTGAAAATCTTTTCTTTGAACTTTTGTCAGTTAAATAAAGGTTCACGTGAATTAACAAATGACAGATTTTTGTTTTTATTGCATTTTGGAAAATATGGCAACTTTTCTGGAAATGCAGTTTGTATGAAGTGATGAAAATATAAATCTGGACTTGCTGATCGGTCCTGGGAATTGTCAGAATGCAGGCACTTACGGATGCAGGTGCAGGGGAGAGCAGGTGAAGCAAACTGGAAACAAGGCCAAATTGGAGGACCAGAATCGTAGTCAGAGTAACAGGCAGGGGTCGGTCGATTGGCAAACAGAGCAGCGTAGATGAGGAGAGAAGATGAGGTCGAAAAGAACTTAAACAAAGTCGAGATATCAAGAAGACAGGCAGAAAGTAAATGGCTTGGTACGACAGGAGAGAAACACTGAACGATACTTCGCAACTGGAGTGAGTAAGAAAGGGGTTTAAGTCATGGAGCTAATTGACGAGGAAATGAGAGGCATGTGTAATTAATATGCAGGAGACAGGGGGTGCTGAGATTCTTGGGAATTGTAGTTTAGAGTGGCCATGTTTGGAGGCTGTTTCAAGCTGGCACTGTCAACACTGTTACTGACAGGAATATTTGGTTAATTTGATCAGTTGTCATTAATTAAAGTTGTTTAATGATTATACATAGGTTATTATTTGTGCAAACAAAAGTGAATTTTGCTTCGTGGGAATAGGGGGTCGAGTTTAACTTCTGATACATTTTTATCCCCCAGGCATATAATGCGGGGGGATTATAGCTATCGCTCTGTCCGTCTGTAAACATTTTTGTTTCTGGAGCATAACTCAAAAACTATTAGGAATTTTTTTCACGAAACCTGACAGTGATATTAAGTGACTAGAGGAGTTGTGCCTTTTGACATTTTGGGATTCCTGTCATTTTTATTTTTTCTGAAATGGCAACCAATTCAGCTTAGGAAACTTTGGAGTGGGGTTTCATGTGGGGGCCGGGGGATACGTCATCTCCTGATGACTCTTGTTTTTATTATACTAATTTACTGGACTTTTAGGCATTATTAGACTTTATAGAATATAATAATTTCAATTTATTTGATTTGTTAGATTCTATGGTTAGTCATACAGAACTGTTTACCAAATGACAAGAAATTATGCTTTCCATGATAAATTTTTACAAAGATTTTTTCTTTCTTTTTGCATTCACTTATGTTGGAAGTCTGTGTTCAAACTGCGGGGATTTTTCCCCCTTATTTTGCATCATATTGCTCTCATGTTGTTGCAGAATTAACATTCTTGCAATATTTCTTGCCTTGTTCCCAACTATCAAATATGTTGAAATCCTTTTGATGTAATCTTGTCAGAGCATTAGGGAATTGTATTTTTGAAGTTCAAACTAAGTCGTAGGGGTTGTATGATTACAGTGTAATTATTAATGAATGTTCCATTAGGTTTACATTTTGTCCTTTTGAAACTAGGGAGACAGTTTGAACCAAATAAAAATGTTTTTGTCACTAACTGCTTACAAAATGTTTTAAACTCCTCTTGTAACTTCATAACTTCCTCAAAGCAACTGCCATTACACAATACCATCTGCAGCCCAGAAACGCACCACTGCGTACACGAGCATCAACACACTGCTGAGAACATGCGCACGCACACACGCACACACACACACACACAAAAAAAAAAAACTGTAACATCATTACAGTACCCATACTCACATATACACAAGGTCACTTTTGATGTTGTGTGTGTGTTGTTGTCTAATGGCAGCTCTATTACATATACAGTGGTGCTTGAAAGTTTGTGAACCCTTTAGAATGTTCTATATTTCTGCATAAATATGACCTAAAACATCATCAGATTTTCACACAAGTCCTAAAAGTAAATAAAGAGAACCCAGTTAAACAAATGAGACAAAAATATTATACTTGGTCATTTATTTATTGAGGAAAACGATCCAATATTACATATCTATGGGTGGAAAAAGTATGTGAACCTCTAGGATTAGCAGTTAAAATTAGAAGGTGAAATTAGAGTCAGGTGTTTTCAATCAATGGGATGACAATCAGGTGTGAGTGGGCGCCCTGTTTTATTTAAAGAACAGGGACCTATCAAAGTCTGATCTTCACAACACATGTTTGTGGAAGTGTATCATGGCACAAACAAAGGAGATTTCTGAGGACCTCAGAAAAAGCGTTGTTGATGCTCATCAGGCTGGAAAAGGTTACAAAACCATCTCTAAAGAGTTTGGACTCCACCAATCCACAGTCAGACAGATTGTGTACAAATGGAGGAACTTCAAGACCATTATTACCCTCCCCAGGAGTGGTCGACCAACAAAGAGCACTCCAAGAGCAAGGCGTGTAATAGTCGGCGAGGTCACGAAGGACCCCACCGTAACTTCTAAGCAACTGAAGGCCTCTCTCATATTGGCTAATGTTAATGTTCATGAGTCCACCATCAGGTGAACACTGAGCAACAATGGTGTGCATGGCAGGGTTGCAAGGAGAAAGCCACTGCTCTCCAAAAAGAACATTGCTGCTCGTCTGCAGTTTGCTAAGGATCACGTGGACAAGCCAGAAGGCTATTGGAAAAATGTTTTGTGGACGGATGAGACCAAAATAGAATTTTCTGGTTTAAATGAGAAGCGTTATGTTTGGAGAAAGGAAAACACTGCATTCCAGCATAAGAACCTTATCCCATCTGTGAAACATGGTGGTGGTAGTATCATGGTTTGGGCCTGTTTTGCTGCATCTGAGCCAGGATGGCTTGCCATCATTGATGGAACAATGAATTCTGAATTATGCCAGCGAATTATAAAGGAAAATGTCAGGACATCTGTCCATGAACTGAATCTCAAGAGAAGGTGGGTCATGCAGCAAGACAACGACCCTAAGCACACAAGTCGTTCTACCAAAGAATGGTTAAAGAAGAATAAAGTTAATGTTTTGGAATGGCCAAGTCAAAGTCCTGACCTTAATCCAATCGAAATGTTGTGGAAGGACCTGAAGCGAGCAGTTCATGTGAGGAAATCCACCAACATCCCAGAGTTGAAGCTGTTCTGTACGGAGGAATGGGCTAAAATTCCTCCAAGCCAGTGTGCAGGACTGATCAACAGTGACCGGAAACATTTAGTTGCAGTTATTGCTGCACAAGAGGGTCACACCAGCTACTGAAAGCAAAGGTTCACATACTTTTCCCACTCACAGATATGTAATACTGGATCATTTTCCTCAATAAATAAATGACCAAGTATAATATTTTTGTCTCATTTGTTTAACTGGGTTCTCTTCATTTACTTTTTGGACTTGTGTGAAAATCTGATGATGTTTTAGGTCATATTTATGCAGAAATATAGAAAATTCTAAAGGGTTCACAAACTTTCAAGCACCACTCTAGTAAGCAGTTTAGCGCTTGGTCGAGTTGTTCAGGTTTGGTATGATGGAGGACATCTGAATCAGAATTGTTTTTATTTGTAAGAAGAATATCCATCTATAAAATGTCTCTCTCCCTCCCTGTCTACAGTATTACTTAATTGTTCCCCCAGCCCTGCCTGTAACTCTGACAAATCCTCACTATATAATCATCACATCTGTATCCTGCCTGTAACGGGTCTTTCTGTCTTTCTGTCTCTTTTCCATTTCATGCATCAACACTTTTAGTACATTGTATAGTACGTAATACAGTACAGTAAAGTGTAATAGACACAATACCTTATAGCAATTAACTAGACTGTGCAATGCTATTATTATTAGGATTACTTTATGGTAACTATGTTTTTTCCTTCCATAATTTTCCTGTGGTATTTCATGGTATAGCTGATTTTTTTTATAAATATTTGCTCTATTTTTCTGCTCCCTTTCATTTTTCCTTTTTTCCCCTCTGCCCATTTGCTTTCCCAATTTCCTCCCCCTGTTCCTCTTCCTGACCTTTACAACATTTACTTCTGCAGTTTTATAACCTTCCATAACCTACGGTATTACTTAACAGACACTTTAAAGTGTGATAAGCAGTCAGATCACAGATCATATTTGGTTACTTTTTAAACTCAAAATACCTAACCAGGATATTGTCATTATACCCAAGTTTCTCCACTCCAACCTTATTGCTATTATGTTTGCCATATTTATAGATTGAAAACTGTTGCCGAGGGCGAAACCGTAACATCTACAGTAGTGCTTGAAAGTTTGTGAACCCTTTAGAATTTTCTATATTTCTGCATAAATATGACCTAAAACATCAACAGATTTTCACACAAGTCCTAAAAGTAGATAAAGAGAACCCAGTTAAACAAATGAGACAAAAATATTATACTTGGTCATTTATTTATTGAGGAAAATGATCCAATATTACATATCCGTGAGTGGCAAAAGTATGTGAACCTCTAGGATTAGCAGTTAATTTGAAGGTGAAATTAGAGTCAGGTGTTTTCAATCAACAGGATGACAATCAGGTGTGAGTGGGCACCCTGTTTTATTTAAAGAACAGGGATCTATCAAAGTCTGATCTTCACAACACATGTTTGTGGAAGTGTATCATGGCACGAACAAAGGAGATTTCTGAGGACCTCAGAAAAAGTGTTGTTGATGCTCATCAGGCTGGAAAAGGTTACAAAACCATCTCTAAAGAGTTTGGACTCCAGCAATCCACAATCAGACAGATTGTGCACAAATGGAGGAAATTCAAGACCATTGTTACCCTCCCCCAGGAGTGGTCGACCAACAAAGATCACTCCAAGAGCAAGGCGTGTAATAGTCGGTGAGGTCACAAAGGACCCCAGGGTAACTTCTAAGCAACTGAAGGCCTCTCTCACATTGGCTAATGTTAATGTTCATGAGTCCACCATCAGGAGAACACTGAACAACAATGGTGTGCATGGCAGGGTTGCAAGGAGAAAGCCACTGCTCTCCAAAAAGAACATTGCTGCTCGTCTGCAGTTTGCTAAAGATCATGTGGACAAGCCAGAAGGCTATTCGAAAAATGTTCTGTGGACGGATGAGACCAAAATAGAACTTTTTGGTTTAAATAAGAAGTGTTATGCTTGGAGAAAGGAAAACACTGCATTCCAGCACAAGAACCTTATCCCATCTGTGAAACATGGTGGTGGTAGTATCATGGTTTGGGCCTGTTTTGCTGCATCTGGGCCAGGACGGCTTGCCATCATTGATGGAACAATGAATTCTGAATTATACCAGCGAATTATAAAGGAAAATGTCAGGACATCTGTCCATGAACTGAATCTCAAGAGAAGGTGGGTCATGCAGCAAGACAACGACTCTAAGCACACAAGTCGTTCTACCAAAGAGTGATCAAAGAAGAATAAAGTTAATGTTTTGGAATGGCCAAGTCAAAGTCCTGACCTTAATCCAATCGAAATGTTGTGGAAGGACCTGAAGCGAGCAGTTCATGTGAGGAAACCCACCAACATCCCAGAGGTGAAGCTGTTCTGTACGGAGGAATGGGCTAAAATTCCTCCAAGCCGGTGTGCAGGACTGATCAACACTTACCGGAAACATTTAGTTGCAGTTATTGCTGCACAAGGAGGTCACACCAGATACTGAAAGCAAATGTTCACATACTTTTGCCACTCACAGATATGTAATATTGGATCATTTTCCTCAATAAATAAATGACCAAGTATAATATTTTTGTCTCATTTGTTTAACTGGGTTTGTCTTTATCTACTTTTAGGACTTGTGTGAAAATCTGATGATGTTTTAGGTCATATTTATGCAGAAATATAGAAAATTCTAAAGGGTTCACAAATTTCAAGCACCACTGTAATAGACAATCACACGATCAGGGACGCCCTTTCTCGAGGACACCCCACTGTAGGTGAAGTGAACGTAGGTTTTGCTTTGTCTCTTAAAGTAACCACATGCATGGTTTACAGGATACCAACATTGTTTCAGACCTTCTTATCTCCCCTCTCCCAAATATCCTGTTTCTTCGAGCTGCGTCGGCCAGAACCAATAGAAAGCTCTTCCTGCTATTGGTTGACTTCACTTCCAGCGTTAACACAATCTCATCCGCTCCAAACACTGCTCAGTGGAACCTCAACTTAACACACTCATCGCCAGAAAAAAAACCTCACACATACATATTGCAACTGAAATTTCTTTTTTTTTTTAAAATACAGGACTATATAGTCCTGTGCTACAATGGCGAGCACTATCAAGGTAAGTTTTGAAATTACGTGACTTAAAAAAATCAGATTTTTAAAATCGCTTTTGTTGTTCAAAGAACAGATTTGAGCAGGAGGGGGTAACACCCTTTTTGCCATGGCACTGCAACAAGATTTCCTTTTTGCTGCTTTGTAAATTTCCTTTTTCCTATTCTGACTGTCTGCAGCGTATACTGACAAAAGAGCAACAACCACGGTGTATACTGAAAATTCATCTACAGATGGGTCAACACGAAAAAAAAAAGCAAACGTAATTTCTCTGTTAAATTTTGGAAGTGAAGATTTTCCATCCTTAAGGTGGAATATTGAATATATGAATAAACAAAGGACAAAATAGACTCCGGGCAGAAACGTCGAACATTTGGGATATTTGACTTGTGCTTTAACACTCTCTTTATGTCACTTGAAATTGATTTTAAACCAAAGTTGCTTTTAGGTGAAATTAAGATTGCGTGTTTAGCTGTATGGTGTTAGCCATCGAAGGAATGTATTACAGGATTTTTTTTTAAATGTCATCTTGGAATTCAGTAGTGTTAAATTTACTATATGCAAATGATTACTAGATTGAATAGAGGCTTTATAAGTACCTTATAGTTTATTCCTATTTTACCTGAATTACTTTATAATACTTCACTTAAACACTGTATCGATAGATCCAAAACATTTGTATGAACTCCATGATGTTTTAAAATGTCAATAAAGAACTGTCCTTTAATACACGCCTCATACTTATGGATAACTGCACATCCAATAAGACAAATACACGCATTGGACATTTTACTCCAAATCTAATTCTTATATTTACTGTGCTGAAATCAACCCAAGCTTTTAAGAGCGTTTACAAATTGTTGAAGATGATATCTGAACGCATTCATGTTAACGATCATTTAAACACTGACTGAGCTTGTTGTAATTCAGGATGCAATCACAAACACATATACTGCAAAAATTGCTCCGAAAATTTTAATTTTATGACATCCTTGAATAATTATCAGATCATTTTATTACGGTGCACTCGATATGTATGTCCAGATTCTTATAAGTTAATTACCTGCATTATATCTACATGCTTAAGTTTAAGCAGTCGCCATAGAAACAGGTTACAAATTTGTGTAGCATGAAAGCAATAGCATTTCTTCATATTATATTATTTAACGTACTAATTGAATGTAACTTAGGAATAATTTAGGAATTTGATGCAATGTTTTTTGTCGTTATCAACCCCAAATTACTGTCCCCAATGCTATGTACTTACTGCTCAACATATTGTGTTACCACATAGTCAGGTTGTGTACCTAAAATTGACTGCACAGTAGCTGGAGTCTTGCACACTGTATTCACTTTATCACCCATAGTAATGCACCTATGTGACATAGGGTGTTGTTTTTTTTTCCTTCTGTTGAGGCAAATATGAGCCCCAAATTTGGGGAAAGTCATTAGATACCTAGTTAATTACAGAAGATGCAGAATCAATTACACTTTTGTTGGTACAGATCTGTAATTATTCATTCGTTACCTTTAGCAAGTACAGAAATATTTGCACCTCCATATTGTTCTAAATACTTCATTTAATACATAACACATGATACCTCCTAATGACAGTCAAGTGATAGTGTATATTCGTGGATATATTTATGTAGTGTATATTCGTGGATATATTTATGTTTTGTAGCAGCAGAGTATGAAGAAGAACTGTTTGTAGAGTGGAGAGCATGTATAATGTTTTGGACTCAACTAATTGTTTAGGCAGAACTGAGTATGTACGGTGTTCTCTATGTATATCTTACGCAAATACTTTTTTGGTAAACTCATCAGGAGTCTTTGCTTACTGCCCCGCTGCATCACTCATAACAGTCTCTACACCAGATAGTCTGCGTTTAGATACAGGTTATCACATGAGAAGATCATCAGTATCTCTTCCTCAGCTCTTTCTTAATACATTAGATAATGTGACATGTTTACGTGTTTAGTGGGAGCTCAAGCCAAAATGGTAATCCTTTGGCTCAGTTTTGTTGTAAATATTATTCCTGTTAGTCTGCAGTGAATGAGAGCTTGATCATATTCATAAAGTAATCCACTATATCCACTCATCCTTTTAAGGATTGAGGAATTGTTTGGGATTTCAGAATTTCTTAGAAATAAATTATGAACGCATATGTATAATATGGACGCGATTGTTTTATTGGGAAATACACCACTCGTATTTTTCATACGAGTTACATCTGGGACATGGAGAACCAAAACCATGGCATAAATCTTATGTTAAAAAATATAAAAATATATATTACTCGTGAGGAAATCGATGAATTGTTTTGATAAATTTGGGCACTTTTTGTTGGTGAATTTGTCAGTATAATAAAAAGAAAATCAGACATTGGCTTGAAGATATGAAGTTTATCTTCTTGTGTTGAAAAACTCACGTTTTTTACATGAAATACTTCATGGATCTGAGTGACATATTTAAATAATATTGGCTGGCTTTTTCTCGTGGTATATCAGATATATTCCATTCAGCTAGCATGATATTGAACGAGTTGAAGACAAGTAGCTGAATGGAAAATATCTGATAGACCACGAAACAAAGCCAGCCAATATTATTATTATTATTATTATTATTATTATTATTATTATTATTATTATTATTATACATGCACACACTCTTCATATCAGCATTCTCGAAGGCCAATGCTAGCTTACCTGCGACTTGATGCGGTTAGCGTGGCAGTCCAGTTAGCATCCAGCTGGCATAGCAGCAGTAGCGTTAGCGAACTGTTACCCCTTTTCCACCAAATCAGTTCCAGGGCTGGTTCGGGGCCAGGGCTGGTGCTGGTTCACAACTCGTTCAACTTGCGAGCCAGCTGAGAACCAGTTTGCTTTTCCATAGCTCGCGGTGCTAAGCGGAGCCACGTCATTACGTCGCTGTATACGTCATTACGTCGCTGTATACGTCAGTTACGTTGCTGTATACGTCAGTTACGTCGCTACGTTTACATAAACCTTGGCGCGAATATCGAAGCAAAAACAACACGGAAGAAGCAGCAGCGGCAACAGCAACAATAATAATGGATGACTTCGCGTTTGTACAGCTGCTGCTTCTCGTCACTTAAAAATGGTGATCTTTCGCGGTCTTGTTATTGTTGTTGGTCTTAACAACTCCGCCCCCCCGCTGACGTAAGCAGTTCTTTCCTCTGGCCCAGCAGAGAGTTGGTGCTAGCCTGGAACCAGTTTTTCTGGCCCCAGAGCCAGTTCTTTGTCAGTGGAAACAGAAAACCCGGTTCCAAACTAAGCACTGGCCCCGAACCAGCCCTGGAACTGCTTTGGTGGAAAAGGGGCATCAGTGTTGTTAGCACGGCAGTCCATTTACCTTCCAGCCGGTGTAGTGTTGGCAAAGGCCAATGCTAGCACAGTCAAGCTGAATATTATTATTATTTTCCCTGTGTAATTTACTTAGTTACTTTTAAAATCAGCATCAACAACTACACACAATGGAGCGATCTGGCAGCCAAAATTCTCTCAAAATCTTCCGCTTTTAATGAAGCAAACCTCCATGGCCATGTTTGTTTACGAACTGTCACAGTCATTCGCTGGCGCAGAAGTTTTACATCTCCGATGTGTCTCTTTTCCAGTTTTTCGATGTCCGTTGGTATGTTTTTCTCTTGTAAATATGTGTGAAGAATATATAATGAAGTTCTGGTAGCCTTTTGGGTGTTCAGCGCATCTTCGGTTTCAGTTTTCAGTTTATTTATTTAGTGCTTAATTATAGCAAAGCTAATCCTCGCAGTAGCACTGGATTAGCCTTGTCTTCTCTCTTTCCCAGTGGACAAAGAAATGATCCTGCTCATGCGCAGCAGAAAAGTTTTGTCATTGGATCTTCACATGAACTCTGACATGTTGACGTCGTGTTGTCTTGACAACGTGCAATATTGTAACAATACTGCACACTCATTCTCCATTGGGGAGAGTGGCGTAATACATGGAGGATAAACGAGATGATAACAATATTGCATGCCATCAATAAACCAACTAGAAGGGAATAGAATACATGTTTTTATTCCATGGAAAAAGTGGCTGTATGTATAATAATTCCCAATATTTAACTCCGATGACATCATTCCCAATGTTTTCCGGTTAACTTGACGCACGTTGTGAAAATGGCAAACTGGTTCAAAATGAAAATTCTTTTGATTAAGTTGCGGGGTTTTTTTTTGGATGTGTCCATATAATATAAAGAACATTACAGAGTGGTGCGAAGATATGAAGTTTATCTGCTTGTGTTGAAAAGTATTTTCACTCATTCATATCACTCACTCGTGAATATATTCACTGCTCGAAGATAAACTTCATATCTTTGCACACCTGTGTAATATCCTCTCTCTCTCTCTCTCTCTCTCTCTCTCTATATATATATATATATATATATATATATATATATATATATATAGTGGTATAGTAGTTGTCTTTAATTTTCTGAAAGCCTTTGTGTAATTATATCTAAATATTCTGTTGCCATATTGTTTGTCATATATCACATTATTCAGTTATTAACATTTAACAAATGCATGGTCTAAACACACAGGATAACAAGTATCACCTCTTAACAACTAGCACCCGATATTGACTTATTTCTTAGTTGTACATAATAGTTATGATATAATGCTTCCGTTGCTTTTAATAAATAAGAACAAACTGACTCCTACATAACTTTAACATCTATTAATGTAGAATTGTATTGGTTTTTGATGAATATGAATTCCATACAATTCCTGGCAGAGCACTAAGTGTTTTCGACACATTCTTTTTTTTTTTTACATCCTACCGTAAACTGCAGTGGAAATTTTTGGAATATGCAATAATTCATAGTTCTCTCTCAAATACTCTGCTGACACAGTTTTTTCCCGATATGACAAGTGTTGTGGAGTTTTGCTGATCCTGTAGTAATGGTTACTGGTTAAATACTTGGAGGATGAGATGATAAAGCAAAAGAAAAAGGATTTAATTGAAATAGTTATAGTAAATATTTCCCGGTTTTGCCATTGTGGAATTATTGCATGATGTTTGTTGTGATCAGGTGATGAAGGTTAAGTTGCATGTGACCAATGTTCCTGCAGCAGATGATGAATATGACATTCCAGACTGAGCTTTTGGATAAAAAGTTGTATCATTATAGCTATGTAGCACATTAAAATGCATAACACATTTCACTCTAACACTTTTTTGTGTTTTAATTTTAGTGTCTCTGTCTTACCTCTCTTTATCTCTGCTGATGGAGTGAGAGTCAAGGAGTCAGGTTGGGAAAGAAAGGAGTAAGATGAGTGAGAGAATGAGGTTTATGAGTGGAGTGGAGGTTAGGGAAGTGAAATATGAGGCAAAGTAGTTGAAAGACTGAGTTACTGAGGGAAAAAGAAGTGAGACAGATTCAGTGTTTGGGGAGAACAGGAGGTGTATCAGAAAGGGAAAGAGGGTGAAGGACTGTGCAAGAGTTTGAGGGAGGTGAGTGAGTGAGTGGGAAAGTGTCAAGAGTGAGTGGGAAAATAGGAAGAGTGAGTGAGTGAGTGAGTGAGTGAGTGAGTGAGTGAGTGAGTGAGTGAGTGAGTGAGTGAGTAAATGGGGAGGAATGAGTGAGTGAGTGGGAAAGAATGATGAAGGTGTGAGAGGGAAAGGATGAAAAGTGAGTGGGTGAATGAGTGAGAGGGTGAGTGAGTGAGAGGGTGAGTGTGTGAGTGAGTGGGAAAGAATGAAGAATGAGTGAGTGAGAGAGTGATTGTGTGAATGAGTGAATACATAAGTGAGTGAATGAGAAGGAATGAAGATTGAGTGAGTGAGTGAGTGAGTGAGTGAGTGAGTGAGTGAGTGAGTGAGTGAGTGAGTAGGAAAGAATGAAGAGTGAGTGAGTGAGTGAGTGAGTGAGTGAGTGAGTGAGTGAGTGAGTGGGAAAGAATGAAGAGTGAGTGAGTGAGTGAGTGAGTGAGTGAGTGAGTGAGAATGAAGAGTGAGTGAGTAAGTGGGAAAGAATGAAGAGTGAGTGAGTGAGTGAGTGAGTGAGTGAGTGAGTGGGAAAGCATTAAGAGTGAGTGAGTGAGTGAGTGAGTGAGTGAGTGAGTGAGTGAATGGGAAAGAATGAAGAATGAGTGAGTGGGAAAGAATGAAGAGTGAGTGAGTGGGAAAGAATGAAGAGTGAGTGAGTGAGTGAGTGAGTGAGTGAGTGGGGAGGAATGAGTGAGTGAGTGAGTGAGTGAGTGAGTGAGTGAGTGAGTGAGTGAGTGAGAATGAAGAGTGAGTGAGTAAGTGGGAAAGAATGAAGAGTGAGTGAGTGAGTGAGTGAGTGAGTGAGTGAGTGAGTGAGTGGGAAAGCATTAAGAGTGAGTGAGTGAGTGAGTGAGTGAGTGAGTGAGTGAGTGAGTGAGTGAGTGAATGGGAAAGAATGAAGAATGAGTGAGTGGGAAAGAATGAAGAGTGAGTGAGTGGGAAAGAATGAAGAGTGAGTGAGTGAGTGAGTGAGTGAGTGAGTGAGTGAGTGGGGAGGAATGAGTGAGTGAGTGAGTGAGTGAGTGAGTGAGTGAGTGAGTGAGTGAGTGGGAACGAATGATGAAGGCGTGGGAGGGAAAGAATGAAAAGTGAGTGGGTGAATGAGTGAGAGGGTGAGTGAGTGAGTGAGAGGGTGAGTGTGTGAGTGAGTGGGAAAGAATGAAGAATGAGTGAGTGAGAGAGTGATTGTGTGAATGAGTGAATACATAAGTGAGTGAATGAGAAGGAATGAAGATTGAGTGAGTGAGTGAGTGAGTGAGTGAGTGAGTGAGTGAGTGAGTAGGAAAGAATGAAGAGTGAGTGAGTGAGTGAGTGAGTGAGTGAGTGAGTGAGTGAGTGAGTGAGAATGAAGAGTGAGTGAGTAAGTGGGAAAGAATGAAGAGTGAGTGAGTGAGTGAGTGAGTGAGTGAGTGAGTGAGTGAGTGAGTGGGAAAGAATGAAGAATGAGTGAGTGGGAAAGAATGAAGAGTGAGTGAGTGGGAAGAGTGAGTGAGTGAGTGAGTGAGTGAGTGAGTGAGTGAGTGAGTGGGAAAGAATTGTGAGTGAGTGAGTGAGTGAGTGAGTGAGTGAGAAAGAATGAAGAATGAGTGAGTGGGAAAGAATGAAGAGTGAGTGAGTGAGTGAGTGAGTGAGTGAGTGAGAATGAAGAATGAGTGAGTGAGTGGGAAAGAATGAAGAGTGAGTGAGTGTGAGTGAGTGAGTGAGTGAGTGAGTGAGTAAGAATGAAGAATGAAGAGTGAGTGAGTGAGTGAGTGAGTGAGTGAGTGAGTGAGTGAGTGAGGAAAGAATTAAGAAGGAGTGAGTGCATGAGTGAGTGGGAAAAAATGAAGAATGAGTGAGTAAGTGGGAAAGAATGAAGAGTGAGAGTGAGTGAGTGAGTGAGTGAGTGAGTGAGTGAGTGAGTGGGAAAGAATGAAGAATGAGTGAGTGGGAAAGAATGAAGAGTGAGTGAGTGGGAAGAGTGAGTGAGTGAGTGAGTGAGTGAGTGAGTGAGTGAGTGAGTGAGTGGGAAAGAATTAAGAGTGAGTGAGTGAGTGAGTGAGTGAGTGAGTGAGTGAGTGAGAATGAAGAATGAGTGAGTGAGTGGGAAAGAATGAAGAGTGAGTGAGTGAGTGAGTGAGTGAGTGAGTGAGTGGTGAGTGAAGATGAAGAATGAGTGAGTGAGTGGGAAATGAAGAGTGTGGAGTGAGTGAGTGAGTGAGTGAGTGAGTGAGTGAGTAGGAAAGAATGAAGAGTGAGTGAGTGAGTGAGTGAGTGAGGTGAGTAGGAAGATTGAAGGTGAGTGAGTGAGTGAGTGAGTGAGTGAGTGAGTGTGTGGTGTGATGAATGAGTGGAGTGAGTAAGTGGGAAAGAATGAAGAGTGAGTGAGTGAGTGAGTGAGTGAGTGAGTGAGTGAGTGAGTGAGTGGGAAAGAATGAAGAATGAGTGAGTCAGTGAGTGAGTGAGTGAGAACAAAGTGAAGGTTGAGTGGTTGAGTGTGTGAGTGAGTGAGAGAGAGAGAACAGAATGTGAGTGAGTGAGTGAGTGAGTGAGTGAGTGAGTGAGTGAGTGAGTGAGTGAGTGGGAAAGAATGAAGAGTGAGTGAGTGAGTGAGTGAGTGAGCGAGAGAGAGAGAACATAATGAAGGTTGAGTGTGTGAGTGAGTGAGTGTGTGAGTGAGCGAGTGAGTGAGACAGAATGAAGAATGAGTAGTTGAATGAGTGAATGAGAAAGAAAAGAATGAAAAATGAGTGGTTGAGTGCAGACTGAGGGAGAGGCTATGAAAACAACAGTGTCTGTGAGTTGCTGATTTGGGGAAATGTAAGGGCATGGGCACTTTGCTGACCTTTTTTAGAGGTTAATGGCCTCCTAAGCCTATGGTGTTAATGACAATGCGTCATCTACCTCCACCTCTCTCTCCCTCTCTCTCTCCATGGCCATATCACAATTAGAATGTGGATGGATAGGCTTTTCCTCTTTTCCATTATCCTCACTATCTGGAGCGCTGATGCAGGAAGGGCTAACAGAATATTTCCTGACTGCTGCTGCTTTCAGCATGAATGAGCTTCCAAGCTCACTGCGATTAGAAAGCAAACCTGCCACCCAAAATCATCACTTTGTGATTATCCTAGTCAACACAATTATATGAGCACATATGAACACTGGCTTGGGATCAGAGCTGCCATGTGTGGAGAAAATCTACAAGACTAAATGCTGGAACTGAATTCTTTAGCTTCATCGTAGGTTAGTCATTCCTTTAAAAACACACAGAAACTATGAGTCTCCACATTGTTCAGCCTTGCTTATTTTTTTATTCATTTACTGAAGATGAACTATGTTATGTTGGTTCATGTGATTACGTTATAGGAGTCATGATGTTTCCATCAAAGGAAACTTCTTAATGTTGATTTAGGCAAAACTGTGTATAGATTTGGTAGGTTGGATAGAAGAGGAAAACTGAGCCGTGCTCTGCTTCCTAGTGCTTTAACTGACATTTTAAAGGGCTAAGAACCTCATGCTAAGACGTTCTGCTGATTGGTGAAATGGCTGACAGTAGAATGTTTGAAAGATCCTCAGCTTTCCAGTGTTTTATAGTTGTCCATTATGGAAAACTAAAATTGGATGCTTTGGAATGTAATTGGCTGAAAACATGAAAACAAATGCTGTTTCGTTTTTGATCTGGCAAAATGTTTTCCATAGACCTTATGAGCAATTTAGAGCTCGCTACATTTTGCGCTGAGATTTTATCTGCTCATAACCATCCTGCTCCAGTCGAGACAAGCTTTATGGTTGTTTCCAGTAGTGGCTGCCCTGATGAGTTGTTCCATAAGATAAAAAACAGAGGAAGTGTGAGGCTGGATGTAGGACATTAAGTGAGTGTGTGCGTGCGTACTTGGTGTTTGAGTGTGTAGTCACAGAGCCAGTGGGAAATGGGTGGATGTGGTTTCTGCGAGTGCAAGCTGGTGCCTCTCTTTGCTCTGGCCCAACACTGCAGTAATGACCTTTGCATCTGAGATGTGAGCTGAGAACTGTTATGGTGTTCTTTAATCTGGTTCACAACGTGGCGTCCTCGTCCTCTCACTGATCACAGACCTGCTTAAATTATAGCACAGACATGGTGCCAGGGCTTGAGAAGCTTTCATTTTGGAGAATTTGTGTTACGACTGTAGTATAACTATAAAAGAGGTGGAGGAACACACTACATTTACTCTGTTACATTTACTTCAATAAGTAAATAAGTTGTAGTTGAAAGAGTAGTTGAGTGTTATTCAATAGTGCCAAAGACTTTTGAATATATATATATATATATATATATATATATATATATATATATATATATATATATATATACACACAGTGGTGCTTGAAAGTTTGTGAACCCTTTAGAATTTTCTATATTTCTGCATAAATATGACCTAAAATATCATCAGATTTTCACACAAGTCCTAAAAGTAGATAAAGAGAACCCAGTTAAACAAATGAGACAAAAATATTATACTTGGTCATTTATTTAGTGAGAAAAATGATCCAATATTACATATCTGTGAGTGGCAAAAGTATGTGAACCTCTAGGATTAGCAGTTAATTTGAAGGTGAAATTAGAGTCAGGTGTTTTCAATCAATGGGATGACAATCAGGTGTGAGTGGGCACCCTGTTTTATTTAAAGAACAGGGATCTATCAAAGTCTGATCTTCACAACACATGTTTGTGGAAGTGTATCATGGCATGAACAAAGGAGATTTCTGAGGACCTCAGAAAAAGCGTTGTTGATGCTCATCAGGCTGGAAAAGGTTACAAAACCATCTCTAAAGAGTTTGGACTCCACTAATCCACAGTCAGACAGATTGTGTACAAATGGAGGAGATTAAAGACCACTGTTACCCTCCCCAGGAGTGGTCAACCAACAAAGATCACTCCAAGAGCAAGGTGTGTAATAGTCGGCGAGGTCACAAAGGACCCCAGGGTAACTTCTAAGCAACTGAAGGCCTCTCTCACATTGGCTAAAGTTAATGTTCATGAGTCCATCATCAGGAGAACACTGAACAACAATGGTGTGCATGGCAGGGTTACAAGGAGAAAGCCACTGCTCTCCAAAAGAACATTGCTGCTCATCTGCAGTTTGCTAAAGATCATGTGGACAAGCCAGAAGGCTATTAGAAAAATGTTTTGTGGATGGATGAGATCAAAATAGAAATTTTTGGTTTAAATGAGAAGCATTATATTTGGAGAAAGGAAAACACGGCATTCCAGCATAAGAACCTTATCCCATCTGTGAAACATGGTGGTGGTAGTATCATGGTTTGGGCCTGTTTTGCTGCATCTGGGCAAGGACGGCTTGCCATCATTAATGGACCAATAAATTCTGAATTATACCAGCGAATTCTAAAGGAAAATGTCAGGACATCTGTCCATGAACTGAATCTCAAGAGAAGATGAGTCATGCAGCAAGACAATGACCCTAAGCACACAAGTCATTCTACCAAAGAATGATTAAAGAAGAATAAAGTTAATGTTTTGGAATGGCCAAGTCAAAGTCCTGACCTTAATCCAATTGAAATGTTGTGGAACGACCTGAAGTGAGCAGTTCATGTGAGGAAACCCACCAACATCCCAGAGTTGAAGCTGTTCTGTACGGAGGAATGGGCTAAAATTCCTCCAAGCCAGTGTGCAGGACTGATCAACAGTTACCGCAAACGTTGAGTTGCAGTTATTGCTGCACAAGAGGGTCACACCAGACACTGAAAGCAAAGGTTCACATACTTTTGCCACTCACAGATATGTAATATTGGATCATTTTTCTCAATAAATAAATGACCAAGTATAATATTTTTGTCTCATTTGTTTAACTGGGTTCTCTTTATCTACTTTTAGGACTTGTGTGAAAATCTGATGATGTTTTTGATCATATTTATGCAGAAATATAGAAAATTCTAAAGGGTTCACAAACTTTCAAGCACCACTATATATATATATATATATATATATATATATATATATATATATATATATACAGTGGGGCAAAAAAGTATTTAGTCAGTCACCAATTGTGCAAGTTCTCCCACTTAAAAAGATGAGAGAGGCCTGTAATTTTCATCATAGGTACATCTCAACTATGAGAGACAAAATGACAAAATGAGAAAAAAAATCCAGAAAATCACATTGTCTGATTTTTAAAGAATTTATTTGCAAATTATGGTGGAAAATAAGTATTTGGTCAATAACAAAAGTTCATCTCAATACTTTGTTATAAACCCTTTGTTGGCAATGACAGAGGTCAAACGTTTTCTGTAAGTCTTCACAAGGTTTTCACACACTGTTGCTGGTATTTTGGCCCATTCCTCCATGCAGATCTCCTCTAGAGCAGTGATGTTTTGGGGCTGTCGCTGGGCAACACGGACTTTCAACTCCCTCCAAAGATTTTCTATGAGGTTGAGATCTGGAGACTGGCTAGGCCACTCCAGGACCTTGGAATGCTTCTTACGAAGCCACTCCTTCGTTGCCCAGGCAGTGTGTTTAGGATCATTGTCATGCTGAAAGACCCAGCCACGTTTCATCTTCAATGCCCTTGCTGATGGAAGGAGGTTTTCACTCAAAATCTCACGATACATGGCCCCATTCATTCTTTCCTTTACACGGATCAGTCATCCTGGTCCCTTTGCAGAAAAACAGCCCCAAAGCATGATGTTTCCACCCCCATGCTTCACAGTAGGTATGGTGTTCTTTGGATGCAACTCAGCATTCTTTTTCCTCCAAACACGACAAGTTGAGTTTTTACCAAAAAGTTCTATTTTGGTTTCATCTGACCATATGACATTCTCCCAATCCTCTTCTGGATCATCCAAATGCTCTCTAGCAAATTTCAGACGGGCCTGTACATGTACTGGCTTAAGCAGGGGGACACGTCTGGCACTGCAGGATTTGAGTCCCTGGCGGCGTAGTGTGTTACTGATGGTAGCCTTTGTTACTTTGGTCCCAGCTCTCTGCAGGTCATTCACTAGGTCCCCCGTGTGGTTCTGGGATTTTTGCTCACCGTTCTTGTGATCACTTTGACCCCACAGGGTGAGATCTTGTGTGGAGCCCCAGATCAAGGGAGATTATCAGTGGTCTTGTATGTCTTCCATTTTCTAATAATTGCTCCCACAGTTGATTTCTTCACACCAAGCTGCTTACCTATTGCAGATTCAGTCTTCCCAGCCTGGTGCAGGTCTACAATTTTGTTTCTGGTATCCTTTGACAGCTCTTTGGTCTTGGCCACAGTGGAGTTTGGAGTGTGACTGTTTGAGGTTGTGGACAGGTTGTTAGGACTAGGACTGTTTTGGCCTCTAGAGGCCGCTGTTATTTCCTTTTCATGTCGTGTTTATTTTGGCCTCTAGAGGCCGCCACTGTTCCTGTGTTTTGTGTTTGTGTTAATTGCCTAATTATCTTCACCTGTGTCCTTAATTAGTTTGTCTATTTATACCCCTGAGTTCAGTCCTCTTGTCACGGAGTCTTTGTGCTGTTATGTTTATCTCCAGTTTCCTTTGTACTGTGTTTTTTGATCTTCTTAGCTTTTGAATTTTTGCACTTTGCTTTTCTTTTGGATTATACTCTTTGGTTTTTTTTTTGTCTTTTGTTTTGCCCTGTATATAGTGTATATAGTTTAAATAAACCTTTTGATTCTTTTTCTACTTCCGCCTCACGCCTCTGCATTTGAGTCATCCCCCTGGTGGCCTAGTGGGGGTTTGCTGGATTATCACACCAACGAACCAGGTTCGAATCCCAGCAAAACCCTAACAGAAAGACTCCGTCTTGACCGACTCAGCAGAGGCTGCTTCAACTGTCTACCCGGCCAACCTTCAGGGAATTATGGCAGCTTTGACACGCTTCGGAGCGACCATGGACGCTCATGGACGTACGCTCACCAGCCAACGTGAGGCCCTCGCTCGCCACGAGGAACTGCTTCAGCAAATTGGGAAAACCCTGGCACAGCTGACATCTCTGCCTGCATCTCCTGCTCCTGATCCAGTTCCTGCTCCTGATCCAGTTCCCACTCCTGCTCCAGTGCCTCCTGCAATGCTGCCTTCTTCACCTCGCGAACCCAGCCTTCCTGCACCACAGAGGTATGACGGCAAGCACAGTGAGTGCCGAGAGTTCCTTACCCAGTGTCAACTCACCTTTGAGCTTCAGCCTACCACCTACACTACGGATCGCCGCAAGATTGCCTTTGTGATCACCTTATTAGCTGGTAAGGCGCGAGCCTGGGCTACTGCTATCTGGCAAAGACAGGGACCTGAGTGCTTTGATTTCCAGCTGTTTTCTGAAGAGATGCTTCGGGTCTTCGATCAGGCAGACATCAGTACCGACGCAGCCCGAAAGCTCATGTCCATCCGGCAAGGAGGAAGCGTCGCAGATTACGCCATCTCGTTCCGAACACTCGCAGCAGTAAGTGGATGGAACGAGACTGCCCTGGTGTCAGCCTTCCACCATGGTCTGTCTGACCCCATCAAGGACGGTCTGGCCTCTATTGGATGCCCAAGTGACCTCGAAACCCTCATCTCACATGCTATTCGTCTGGACAACAGGATGAGAGAACGCCACCAAGCCTTGAGCCCCCCCAGCCTCCCTACCTCTACCTGGAGACCGTCTACCTCCTTCAGTGACTGTCCAGAACCCATGCAAGTGGGTCGTACTCGCCTCTCCGCATCTGAGAGGGAGCGCAGAAGGAGGGACAAGTGCTGCATCTACTGTGGCAAGCCTGGTCACTTCCGAGCATCATGTCCCGAACTCTTGGGAAAAGGACCGCCCCGTCCAGCCGAGGGAGGGTTGTGACGGGGCCTACCCTCTCTCCCGGACTCCCTGGCCAAGGAATCTACATCCCGGTCTCCATCTCCTGGGGTGAGTCTGTCCACTCTTGTCAAGCTTTGATAGACTCAGGGGCGGCTGGGAACTTTATGGATATTCACTTCGCCCAAAGCATCAATATTCCGACTGCACCTCTTGAAGTCCCACTGTCTGTGTCTGCCCTCGATGGCCAAGCGTTAGGTGATGGAAGAGTCACCCAAGTTACTTCTCCAGTTTTCCTCCAGTCTCAAGGTCACAAGGAAGAAATATCCCTGCACCTGATTCCTTCACCTGAGTTCCCAGTTATTCTAGGCCTTCCTTGGCTTACTCGCCACAACCCTCGCATAGACTGGGTAACAAGCCAGGTTGTGGAATGGGGCCCTGCATGCCATGCCTCTTGTCTGCTCTCTAGCTCTCCTGTGTCTCCTGCCGAGCCCCCTGATCTCACCGAGTTATCTCAAGTTCCCACAGAGTACTGGGATCTCAAGGAGGTATTCAGCAAGAGCAGGGCCGCCGTTCTTCCTCCGCACCGGGCCTACGACTGTGCCATCGACTTGCTCCCTGGGACTACCCCTCCTCGTGGCAGACTGTTTTCACTCTCTCAGCCAGAACGCAAGGCCATGGAGGAATACCTCAAAGATGCCCTGGTCTCTGGGTTTATTCGACCCTCCACTTCACCTGCTGGAGCCGGCTTCTTCTTTGTCGGCAAGAAGGATGGGGGGCTCCGACCATGTATTGATTACAGGGGCCTGAATAAGATCACTGTGCGCAACCGATATCCCCTTCCGCTGATGTCCACAGCTTTCGACCTGCTCCAAGGCGCCACCGTCTTCACCAAGTTGGACCTACGGAACGCATACCACCTCATCCGTATCCGACAGGGAGACGAGTGGAAGACTGCCTTTAACACCCCGTCTGGGCACTACGAATACCAGGTGATGCCCTTCGGACTCACCAACGCACCAGCTGTTTTTCAGGCCCTAATCAACGACGTCTTAAGGGACATGATTAACCTATACGTTTTTGTCTACCTCGACGACATCCTTATCTTTTCCAAGACCGTGCAGGAGCACCGCCACCATGTCCGCCAGGTTCTCCAGAGGCTGCTACAGAACAATCTGTTCGCCAAGGCCCAGAAATGCGAATTTCATGTTCCCGAGGTCTCCTTTCTGGGATTTATTGTACGGACAGGCCAACTCCAAATGGACCCTGCCAAGACCCTGGCCGTCCGGGATTGGCCTACTCCCAAGTCCGTTAAGGAGGTTCAGCGGTTCTTAGGATTCGCTAACTTCTACCGCAAGTTCATCAGGAACTTCAGTTCTGTGGCAGCACCCATGTCAGACCTCACCAAAGGGACAGGTGGATCTTATGGCTGGTCTCCTCAGGCAGAAAAGGCGTTCAAAGACCTCAAGGACCGCTTCTGCACGGCACCCATTCTGGTTCTCCCGGACACCTCCCAACCATTCATCGTGGAGGTGGACGCCTCGGACAGTGGTGTCGGCGCGGTGCTCTCTCAACGTTCGGAAGGAAAGCTGCACCCCTGCGCTTACTTCTCCCACCGCCTGAGTCCTGCTGAGTCCCGGTACGATGTGGGGGATCGAGAACTGCTAGCGGTCAAACTGGCCCTTGAGGAGTGGAGGCACTGGCTGGAGGGAGCACAACATCCATTCCTGGTTTGGACTGACCACAAGAACCTGGAGTACCTCCAGCAAGCCAAGAGACTGAACCCTCGACAGGCTAGGTGGGCCCTGTTTTTCAGTCGGTTTGACTTCACCCTCTCATACCGCCCCGGCTCCAAGAACACCAAACCTGACGCACTGTCCAGACTGTTCTCTGCCACTAACAGGGAGAATGAAGTCGGGCCTATTATCCCTGTGTCCCGGATTGTGGCCCCTGTCCGCTGGGGTATTGAGGAGGCTGTCCGACGAGCCCAACGCCAGGACCCCGGTCCTGGGACGGGGCCACCAGGCCTCTTGTACGTCCCACATCAAGCCCGGGCCAAGGTTCTCCAGTGGGGTCACTCTTCCCCTCTCACCGCCCACCCGGGAGCTCGGAGGACCCTGGACTTCCTGAAAAGACGCTTCTGGTGGCCTAACATGGAGAAGGAAGTAAGGTCATTTGTCCTGTCCTGTGAGGTTTGCACCAGAACCAAGAACCCACGACAGCGTCCCCAGGGTCTCCTGCATCCTCTGACCATTCCCCGGCGTCCCTGGTCCCACGTGGCAGTCGACTTTATCACGGGTCTCCCTGAGTCACAAGGTAACACGGTCATTTTGGTCTTAGTTGACAGATTCTCCAAGGCCTGCCGCTTCATACCACTGTGCAAACTCCCCTCTGCTCTTGAAACTGCGAAACTTTTGTTTAATCATGTCTTCCGAGTCTTTGGTCTTCCACAGGACATCGTCTCAGACCGAGGGCCCCAGTTCTCCTCCCGAGTGTGGCACGGGTTCTGCAAGGTCATCGGAGCCACTGCCAGCCTCTCCTCTGGGTTTCACCCACAGTCCAATGGTCAGACGGAGAGGCTCAACCAGGACCTGGAAACCACCCTGCGAGGCCTGGCTATGGATAACCCGACATCGTGGAGCACCTGGCTGCCATGGGCAGAGTACGCCCACAACACCCTGCAGTCATCGGCCACCAAGCTGTCGCCATTCCAGTGCCAATTCGGGTTCCAGCCACCTCTGTTCCCAGACCAGGAGGAGGACGCGGGGGTGCCCTCGGTCAACCAATATGTGAGACGGTGTCGCAAGACCTGGAGCAAGGTCAGGAAGACCCTCATACAGACCTCCAGAACCAACCAGACTCAGGCCAACCGCCATAGAAGACCTGCACACGCTTTCCGCCCTGGGCAGCGTGTTTGGCTGTCCACTAAGGACCTTCCACTGCGGGTGGAGAACCGCAAGCTTGCTCCTCGCTACATTGGCCCCTTCAAGGTGGTGCGCAGGGTGAACCCTGTCTCCTACCGGCTCCAGTTGCCCCGGACTCTGAGGATCAACCCCACTTTCCATGTTTCCCTGTTACGGCCCGTACTGACGTCTACGTATGCCCCTGCCCCTAGGAACCCCCCACCCCCCCGCATCTTCCAGGGGCAGACTGTGTTCACTGTGAATCGCCTGCTTGACTCCCGCCGGGTCCGCGGCGGGTTGCAATATCTGGTGGACTGGGAGGGCTATGGTCCTGAGGAGCGCTGCTGGGTTCCTGCTCGGGATGTCCTTGATAAAGAACTATGTCGGGACTTCCATTCGGCCCATCCGGATCGCCCTGGGAACGTCAGGAGACGCTCCTAGAGGGGGGGGTCCTGTTAGGACTAGGACTGTTTTGGCCTCTAGAGGCCGCTGTTATTTCCTTTTCATGTCGTGTTTATTTTGGCCTCTAGAGGCCGCCACTGTTCCTGTGTTTTGTGTTTGTGTTAATTGCCTAATTATCTTCACCTGTGTCCTTAATTAGTTTGTCTATTTATACCCCTGAGTTCAGTCCTCTTGTCACGGAGTCTTTGTGCTGTTATGTTTATCTCCAGTTTCCTTTGTACTGTGTTTTTTGATCTTCTTAGCTTTTGAATTTTTGCACTTTGCTTTTCTTTTGGATTATACTCTTTGGTTTTTTTTTTGTCTTTTGTTTTGCCCTGTATATAGTGTATATAGTTTAAATAAACCTTTTGATTCTTTTTCTACTTCCGCCTCACGCCTCTGCATTTGAGTCATCCCCCTGGTGGCCTAGTGGGGGTTTGCTGGATTATCACACCAACGAACCAGGTTCGAATCCCAGCAAAACCCTAACACAGGTGTCTTTTATACTGATAATGAGTTCAAACAGGTGCCATTAATCCAGGTAACGAGTGGAGGACAGAGGAGCCTCTTAAAGAAGAAGTTACAGGTCTGTGAGAGCCAGAAATCTTGCTTGTTTGTAGGTGACCAAATACTTATTTTACCGAGGAATTTACCAATTAATTCATTAAAAATCCTACAATGTGATTTCCTGGATCCTTTCCCCCCATTCTGTCTCTCATAGTTGAGGTATACCTATGATGAAAATTACAGGCCTCTCTCATCTTTTTAAGTGGGAGAACTTGCACAATTGGTGGCTGACTAAATACTTTTTTGCCCCACTGTATGTATATATATATATATATATATATATATATATATATATATATATATATATATATATATATGAGAGGGAGGTCGTGGTATTGTGGTAACAAGGAATCAAAAGTGAAGCCAAAATATCCCGGTGGCCCTCTAGTGGTTTGCTGTAGTACAATTTTTAACTCCGCCCATTCGCCCATTCCCATGTTCATGAATGGGTAAAAACTGGACTTTCATTTTAAGTTTATTACAGATTATTTTCAGGAATTGTGTTTAAAGTTCAGTTGATCCTCATATCTTCCCCTATGTTCTTCCTTTTCATAAAGAAGCCTTTATTTGTCACACGTACACTCAAGCACACAGTGAAATTTAACCTCTGAAGCAGTGAACACACACATGCACACACAAGTGAGCAATGAGCACGCACACGTACTCAGAGCAGCAGTGGGCAGCTATGCTACAGCGCCCAGGGGGCAGTTGTGGGTTAGGTGCCTTATTCAAGGGCACCTCAGCCCAACCTCAGGCCATGGCTGCCCCATGTCAACCTAACCGCATGTCGTTGAACTGTAGGGGAAACCGGAGCACCCGGAGGAAACCCATACGGACACGGGGAGAACATGCAAACTCCACACAGAAAGGCCCCCGTCGGCTGCTGGGCTCGAACCCAGAACGTTCTTGCTGTGAGGCGACAGTGCTAACCACTACGCCACCGTGTTATAGATGTTATTTGCTGATAAATAAAAGGGCAGGGTTGATGAGGTGATTGACAGTTTTGGACATGACAGTCAAGCCTCATGAACCAACATACAGGATCTCTTCACAGTTCTGTCGCAAAGCCAGGTCCTGTTCTACTGTAAACTGTCCCAACAGACCCTTAGCAGGGGTTTCTCTGCAGTTTTTCCCAGTATGTTGCTCATTCTGGTGTCTAAACGAGCTTGTTGGACTGATATTATAGCTAGTAGACCTGCATGAGTCAATAAGGTGATGACATAAACCAAGGCAGCTAGAACAAGCTAAATTTCATAATAATTTATTGACTGAATGAATGTAGTGAACACTCAGAATATCTCGATAAGTTTAGCCGGTCACTCCTTTTCAAATGAGCTCCACTGAACACACAAACAGAGCACTTCTTTATTTAGATGGGTCATTTGCTGCAGGTGTCAGCGCTAGATGAAAATGATGAACGCAGCTATTTCTTTTTTTTTAAGGTTTTGTCGAGTGTAAATGTTGGCTGCTGTTTATATTTTCCGTTAGCACATTGTGTTAATTACTTATGCTTAAATTACTTTGATTAAAACGATGAATAATGTCAGCTAGTCAGTCATGACTCAAAGCTATAAAATCTTTTCCTGACGATGGTAAAATCAATATTCCTGCAAGAATGATAGGACTCCAGCATATACACATTAGCTTTTTACATTGAGTATTAATTAAGAATGTTATGGGTGACATGGTGGTGCAGTTGTTAGCACTGTTAGCTCATAGCAAGAAGGTTCTGGGTTTGAACCTCACGCCCAATGGGCCTTTCTGTGTGGTGTTTGCATGGTGTCTGCATGGGATTCCTCCAGGTGCTTTGGTTTCCTCCTACAGCTCAAAGACATGGGGATTAGATAAAAGTACCCAGCCACTGGGGTTGCACAAGCCAGTGCAACAGATTGGGGAGTGTTGTGTCAGGAAGGGCATCTGGTATAAAAACCTATGCCACATTATAAATTGGGAAGGAGTGGGCCCTAACAGGAGCAGCCCAAAACAGAAGATTAATTCATAATGCTGTACTTAATCACTTTGAGTTAGCCAACATGCCGTTTAAGTTGCACTTTAGATACTGAATATAGGTGGGTAAGATGTATCTGTATTTACCGCACAGACTCTGGTTCCAATTTTGCAAGATAGCGACTCCCACTTTGACCCAAAGAAAGGCTTTGAAACACACAAAACAGGAGTGAATGGTGCCATGCTGTCCACTCATATAAACAGTCATTGAATAAGACTAAGGGTTTCGTTTCAATCTGACTTGAGTAAATTTGTAAGGCAAACACTGTAGGATTGCATTACCTCAATTTATTCAACTATATTGTGATTGCCTGCAACACCTTCACAAGAGGCCACGTATTTCACTTATCTAACACTAATCTTAACACTGTTACATTACATACAGTACCAGGTAAAGGTTTGGACATGCCTTCTAATTCAGTGGTTCTTTATTTTTATTAATTAAAAGTCACTTCATGTCTTAAAGTAATGATGGGTCCTTTCTCTTTACTAAGTTGACTGGTTCTTGGCATAATATGGATGACAACAGTTGTCAAATAGGGCTATTTACTGTATTTTTGTTATTTAATATTTATTGTTTGATCTCAAACATATTAAAGCTAGACTGCCTTTCAATTTCATAAAATCGGCGAAATTTAGTTCCCTCTGAAATTTGGTCATCGTGATATCTGTTTATTTCTCCAATATATATATATATATATATATATAAAACCCAGGCCATTTTGTGGCTGGGAAGTTATTTAATTTGAGAGGATTCCCTAGCAAATAATGTGCATGAAATCGCTCGCTTTGTGCAGTCAAGCAGACAGAGGAAATCTGGTGTGCGCATGCGCAAGTTTACCTGCTTCTTCTTTTGGGTTTTACAGCAGCCGGCATCCAGTGTTGCATTACTGTCATCTACAGGTTTACCTTGACTGTGCACTGACAGTTCCATCATTCTGTCGCTAAACGAACAGCTGATCACACCGAGGTGCTCGCTGACTGCCGATATTTATTAGTTTGGTCCTGCGTTTCCTTTCCTTCGCAACATAATGTCTTTTCTTCTCGCTTTCCGTTACTGTAGTCGGTCTTTCATGTTTCATCCGCGTCCTCCATTTTCCTCTCCTGTTTCAAATTTATATCCCACAATGCCTTGCGCGAACAGGGAAAGCCCACCACGTGATGCATGATGTAGTATCTTGAACTGGATCATGGTGAAGCAAGAAAAAAATAGCGGAGAATTTAGGGCCATGTGGCCCTAAATTCATTGATTGTTCAATTAAAAAAAAAAAAACGAATGAAATCGGAAGTCTGTAATTCGAATTCAGTAGCTTTCAGTCCACTAAACAAAAATAATCGGATGTCAGGGAGAATTCATTTTATGACCTAAACTTGAAAAATCTGAAAGGCAGTCTAGCTTTAAGAAGGCAAGAAATTACACTCGTACTTTTGACGAGGTTCACGTGTTAATTGAAAAGCATTCCAGGTGACTACCTCATGAAGCTGGTTAAGATAATGCTAATAGTGTGCAAAGTGTCATCAAGGTAAACGGTGGCTACTTTGAAAAATCTAAAATATGAAACGCATTTTGTTTTTTTTAACACTTTTTTGTTTACTACATAATTCAATATATGTTCCATATGTTATTTCATAGTTTTGATGTCTTCAGTATTGTCCTACAATGTAGAAAATAGTCAAAACACAGAAAAACCTATGAACGATGTGTCCAAACTTTCGACTGGTACTGTGTGTACTGTGCAGTTTTGGTGAACCTAGTCTCAGGTTCCTGTTCTGGGCTGACAGGAGTGTGGTCCTCTGCTGTAGCCCATCTGCCTCAAGGTTTAACATGTTGTTCATGCTGAACAGATGCTTTTCTGTTGAACACAGCTGTAAAGAGTGGTTAGTAGAGTTATTGTAGGCTTTCTGTCAGCTTGAACCAGTCTGGCCATTATCCTCTGATCTTGCTCATCAACAAGGTCTTTCGACTCTGTGGTAAACTCTGAAGAGTGTGTGAAAATGCCAGATTAACCGTTTCTGATCTACTCAAACCAGCCTATCTGGCACCTTCAACCATACCACAGTCGAAGTCACTAGATCAGAATTTATCCCCTTTCTGAAGTTTGACTTGGATATTAACTAAAGATTTTGTTACATAGCTGCATGATTTTATGCATTATGCTGCTGCTACATGATTGGCTGATTGAATTGTTTGCAAGTGTCTGGCGAGAGTGTATTAGTTATATAAAGAGTCAAATGAAATGAAAAGAAAAGGTTCCTAAAGGGTTCTCGTCATCATTAATGGTTCTCAGCTTTAAAGAGGTTTTACTTGGAACCTTTGCTGAAAGGCAAGCTCTCAATTGTATTTCTCCTACTTAGACTCTTTAAGATGACAAAACAAAGAACCCTTTGGATGCCAGATGAGACCATTTTAAGTGCTCTTTAAGATTGTAGACTCTTTACTGAATTATTTTCAGCTCCATTGGTTACCGGGATAATTGTGCTACAAACAGCACTTAACCCCACTTCACAAGAGCAATTATCACAATCGCAAACTGCCGTTTTTTTTTAATATATCGCTCTACTCCATTTTCTATCTGTAGGAGGCGCTGTCTGTGGTGAGTGAGGACCAATCTCTGTTTGAGTGTGTCTACAGCGTGGCCCAGCAGGCCAAGCCAGACATGACAGCATCAGCAGTGAGTGAATATGGCCAGAATAAGCTGAGTCCCCGAGCAGCACAGCAAGACTGGCTTGCCTCTCCGCCTGGCCGTGTCACCATCAAGATGGAGTGCAGCAACGGCGGAGGAGCAGGAACCACAGGAGGAGGAGGAGGAAGTGGAAGAGTGGGACAGGTGAACGGCTCTAGGTGAGCACCACAATTGGCGTATATATTGTTTGACATTTACAGTAGCAATCTGGGTTAACTAGTGCTAGACTGCCTTTGTCATTTTCTTTTCTTTAAAATGAAGTTAACCAAACTACGATTTGAAAAAAAAAAATCTGTCTGCCACACACTCTCAGAAAATAAAGAACCTTTAGGGGTACAACAGCTTGTCACTGTAGCCGTACACTCTAAGGTACTTATTTGTACTCTTTATATACTGCTTGGGAGCATATATGTAGCGTTTTGGTCCTAAAAAGGTATACATGGTTACCTTGAGGTCCAATAATGAGCCCTAGGGGGTACATTAGTGTACCTTGGGGGACAGAAATGAACTCCTACTGTACCCCTATTTCTGACAGTGCACGTTACTTTGCCACAAGTGTAGAGTGTTGCTTGAAAGTTTGTGAACCCTTTAGAATATTCTATATTTCTGCATAAATATGACCTAAAACATCATCAGATTTTCACACAAGTCCTAAAAGTAGATAAAGAGAACTCAGTTAAACAAATGAGACAAAAATATTATACTTGGTCATAACTGCAACTAAACATTTACGGTAACTGTTGATCAGTCCTGCACACTGACTTGGAGGAATTTTAGCCCATTCCTCCGTACAGAACAGTTTCAACTCTGGGATGTTGGTGGGTTTCCTCACATGAACTGCTCACTTCAGGTCCTTCCACAACATTTCAATTGGATTAAGGTCAGGACTTTGATTTGGCCATTCCAAAACATTAACTTTATTCTTCTTTAACCATTCTTTGGTAGAACAACTTGTGTGCTTAGGGTCGTTGTCTTGCTGCATGACCTACCTTCTCTTGAGATTCAGTTCATGGACAGATGTCCTGACATTTTCCTTTAGAATTCGCTGGTATAATTCAGAATTCATTGTTCCATCAATGATGGCAAGCCGTCCTGGCCCAGATGCAGCAAAACAGGCCCAAACCATGATACTACCACCACCATGTTTCACAGATGGGATAAGGTTCTTGTGCTGGAATGCAGTGTTTTCCTTTCTCCAAACATAACGCTTCTCATTTAAACCAAAAAGTTCTATTTTGGTCTCATCCATCCATAAAACATTTTTCCAATAACCTTCTGGCTTGTCCACGTGATCTTTAGCAAACTGCAGACGAGCAGCAATGTTCTTTTTGGAGAGCAGTGGCTTTCTTCTTGCAACCCTGCCATGCACACCATTGTTGTTCAGTGTTCTCCTGATGGTGGACTCATGAACATTAACATTAGCCAATGTGAGAGAGGCCTTCAGTTGCTTAGAAGTTACCCTGGGGTCCTTTGTGACCTTGCTGACTATTACACGCCTTGCTCTTGGAGTGATCTTTGTTGGTCGACCACTCCTGGGGAGGGTAACAATGGTCTTGAAGTTCCTCCATTTGTGCACAATCTGTCTGACTGTGGATTGGTTGAGTCCAAACTCTTTACAGATGGTTTTGTAACCTTTTCCAGCCTGATGAGTATCAACAACGCTTTTTCTGAGGTCCTCAGAAATCTCCTTTGTTCGTGCCATGATACACTTCCACAAACATGTGTTGTGAAGATCAGACTTTGATAGATCCCTGTTCTTTAAATAAAACAGGGTGCCCACTCACACCTGATTGTCATCCTGTTGATTGAAAACACCTGACTCTAATTTCACCTTCAAATTCACTGCTAATCCTAGAGATTCACATACTTTTGCCACTCACAGATATGTAATATTGGATCATTTTCCTCAATAAATAAATGACCAAGTATAATATTTTTGTCTCATTTGTTTAACTGGGTTCTCTTTATCTACTTTTAGGACTTGTGTGAAAATCTGATGATGTTTTAGGTCATATTTATGCAGAAATATAGAAAATTCTAAAGGGTTCACAAACTTTCAAGCACCACTGTACAATGAAAAACTTTCCATTCTTTTGGTGGCCGTTGGATTACATTTCTGCTCATTGGGCAAAACAGTTTGGGCTGCTTTAAACTTAGCTTGTAGAAGTGTGAGAGAGTGTGTATGTTTGGTTAACAGCAGTAAGAGAGAGTCTGCCAGTCTTGCTTGAAACTGATACTGGAGAAGTGTGCTACTGGTGCAGAAATGAAGGATGGTATATGGTAGAGAAATGGCTGTTTGGGTTTCGTGGCCTGAAATTCATCCATCATGAGCTCAGGGCTCTGAATCCACCAGCACACGTACATATACAGACACATAGCCACTCAGATGCAGTGACATGTCAAGCTACAGCTGGATCCCAAACTCACAACAGCTGTTTTTATTAAGCCCTTGCTTTATCTCATGGACTGCCATATTAGAAATATACAGTATATTTTATTATATACATACACTTGAGATACAGATGGAAAAGATTTTGAACTGAAGACATGCTGAGCAGAACAGAGAGAGAGAGAGAGAGAGAGAATGGAATATGAGCATTTTTTGTGTGATGTATGAAGCACTATGTATCTATACAGTACAGTCTTTGTATGAAATGCTTTGCTATTTTAAAACTTATCAAATCACAAAGTCAGCAAATCACACAAGACCGGAAATTTTTTTAAGTGTTTTTTTTTGCTCATAATTAACATAAGCCATTTTTTACTTTGCTTGAATACGTTACTCTTTGTATTAAATAATTATTTTGTGATGTGGTTAAGCTAAGCTATTATCCATTGATGACATTATAAATGACGCAACCTCGACGTATAGTACTTATATTTAATAATTCTGTAATGGAGGTTTAATGGGGAGATGAGAAGAGGATGTGCCGATTCTCCATAATAATAATAATAAATAATAACAATACATTTTATTTAAAAGCGCCTTTCAAGACACCCAAGGTCACATCACAAATAAAAACATGCAATGCAATTAATAAAGTATTAAATAACTTTCACTTTCACTTTAACAACTTTATTGGGCAACTTAAATACACAAAAAATACATTAAATACAAAACAACAACAACAACAACAACAAAAAAACAATAAAGTTTAACTTAAACGGACTGGCGCGAACGGGAAACAAGTCCCATGCTAGGCACCGTCCTTGGTATTAAAAATAAATATAAAAATACATAAAAATCTAAATAAAAAAAAATACACATTTACCCTGTGGCAAGAACAAGTTGGCACAAGGGTCCAAGTGCAGGGCCAATCAGGGTCAAACACAGTCTCTAATGAGTTAAACATTAACGCCTTAACATAGTGAAAAAAAGAAGTAAGACTTGAGAAAGCAGTAGAAGGCGCAGCTTTACAAACAAAATTCCAAAGTCTAACAATGTGATTAAAACAAGAAGCTTGGTATGTGGTTGTTTTACATGATGGAGCTTTAAGATTTAAGGAACTGCTAGCTCTTGTCCGCCCGTGAGACACAAAATTTACAAAATTACTGACATCAAGATCTATATGTTTATGTAAACATTTGTAAAAAAAATACAATGTCTTTCAGTTCACGATCTAGAGCAAGTGGCAAAAGATCTAACGCCACGAGTCTATTTTTGTATGACATCTCGCCCATCTTTACTTGGAAAATCCATCTTGTCGCGCGCCGCTGCACACGCTCTACTTGGCCTTTCAGGATGACTTTGTCCGGTGACCAGACTTGTGTCGCATAGCTCAGCTGAGATTTTACCAGCGATAAGTAGAGTGTGCGTCTCATGGATTTACTGTATCTGTCAGCAAAGGACACGTCCGTTTTAGTAGTCCAAGGAGCTTGTTTGCTTTAGCACAGATAGTATGAATGTGGGAGTTCCAAGTTAGATCGCTAGTGATGGTAACTCCAAGGTCTTTTTCCTCATACGCATGTTCAAGTTGCGAGGTGCCGAGGCTATAATCGTAGACCAAGGGGGATTTCTTGCGCGTTACACTAAGCAATTTACACTTCGATACATTGAAGCTGATGTTATTGCGATCCGTCCAATTCTGCATGTTTGTGAGACTGGACTGCAAGGAGAGACAATCGTCGGTGGAGGTGACTGACTTATAAAGCTTGGTGTCATCAGCATATAATGCCACCCTAACCCCATCGAGCGCCTCCTCTGGGAGGTCATTTATAAATATTGTAAACAAAAGAGGCCCAAGAAGGCTGCCTTGAGGTACACCAGAAGTGACGGAGGCCCACTTCAATGCCACACCGTCGATTACAACCCTTTGGACCCGCCCCTTCAGATAGTCAGCAATCCAAGACAGCAGCTGTCCTGAAACACCATACGCCCTCAACTTAGCTAAGAGGACTAAATGACTAAACTTTTAGAAGTGTCAAGACCGTTCAAGCATTCCGTGATTTCATTAACAGACACCTCAATGACTGAAATCTCCATATCCGTTAGTGAAGTATTGTTCCAATGTATGTTGTTTACGAAAGAAGACGGCGAACGAAAAACAGAGCAAAAATACAGATTGAGTAGCTCCGCTTTCTATGACGGTTTATCGCTTGATTTGCCATTATAAGAAATAACAGAGTTTGCGCCTGACCTCCCCCCAAGGAACGCTTTTTGGTAACTTCAAAATAGCTTTGGATTATTCTTAAATGAAGTTTGAATTTTAACCAAATAATCTTGATGTTTTCTTCACACTAAGTACTTAATATTTTGACTTAAAGTCCGAAGTTTCTGCTTTCGCGCCATAGTTTTATTGAGACGGAATTTTTGCAACACAGTGTATTTGTTGCGTATCAAATGGCGCACTTCTGCATCAATCCATGGCGGAGAGTTTGTATCACGTACTTTTTTCGTCGGGACATAGTCCTTCACAGCCATTAGAAACAAGTCTTTCCATTTTGACCAATACTCATCGATGTCATCAGATGCAGCTATTTCAAAGGGTGTCCTAGCGAGAGCAGCCCGCAGGGCCTCGAAGTCTGCGTTCTTAAAATCGTAAACCTGTCGCGTCGTACCATTAGCTTGCTTGAATCTCAATTGAATAGTAAATTCAATGATATAATGATCCGAGGGGAAACTACTCTCACACGGATGGAGTGTAGAAACGTCCTGAATAACTTCAGGCCAGTTGGACAGGAGCAAGTCGAGCTTATTTCCAGAGTTGGACCAGGAATAAATTGCTGGAAATAATTGTCACCCATTAACTCGCAGAATACATTGTGATCCCTCCTAGATCCCTTATTCGTCGGGGCTGATTGATCGCCCGTCCAATCTAGCTCTGGTAGATTGAAATCTCCTATGAGAATCAAGTAGGTGGATTCTCTATTCTCCTGGAGTGAGCTGTTCAGTTTGCCAAGCGATTCTGGTGCTGTATCTGGGTGGTAAAAGCAATAGAAAAGCACCGGTTTGTCATGGCCGTTTCTCAGTTCAACAACAACAAGCTCAACACCTTCCCTCTCCAAAACTTTACGTCTGCAGTCTTGAATATCGCTTTTAATTGCCACTAGCACACCCCCGCTGCGGTTAATCCTATCCTGGCGAAAGATATCATAGCCAGGTAGAATTTCACTATCGACTACAGAATCATTAAGCCATGTTTCAGTTAGTGCAATAACATCCAAATCCCCACCGTAGACAAGTCGCTGCAGGAGAGTAATTTTGCAGATTTTGCTCTCGCCGTCGCTATCAGAGTCCACTATAGGTTTTAAGCTGCTTGAGTTCAAATAAAGCACACGAAGACTGTCGCTCCATCGAGCAGGTCCGGGATTGGGGTGGATGCAAACGAGTTGAATTTCACACGGATTGAAACTTGCCACTTGATTCGAGCTGCAGGGAGCTGCACGACAGAAAAACTTTCTCTTGAAACCTGGCTGAATCGAGGTGCTGCTGACACCCGCAACCTCAAGTTCACAGCTGTCCCCCAGGACAGAAAGAAGAACAAAGAGCTGAAGCAATCCGACTGCCATCTCCATGCTAATATGTCACCATTGCCACAATCCCTCCATACAGAGCCCGGAAGCAGGAAACAGTAATCTTAATTTTACAAAGTAGTAAAACCAAGTCACAGTGAATATGTAGATCGCCATGACTATTTCAATAGATCCTGTAAATATATACACCATTTCAGTAGTGTCCTGTTCACCATTTTTATGAGTTTTATGTTTCTGTGAACACCCAACTATTTTGGTATTCACTACTTTAGGATTAAAAATTCCCAAGAGTTTATGTTTGTCAACATGGTGGAAACACAGTGATGTTTGGTTAGTCGTCAATGCTGAGTGTAATCGTCGGCGGCTGTCCGTCACTAGCGATGATGACTGCTTCATTAGGATGCGCAGAAACGCAGCTGGGCCACGAGGCCCGCATCAGAGCGACAGAGTCGTCCGCAGCGGTGGCTAAACCGTCGCATTTACTCCATCACCACAGGGCTTTCTTATTCTCCTCTCTTAATGAAGCGCCTTGCACAGTAAGGTAAGACAAACGATGTCGTACCCCCATCATGTTGTCTCTCTGAACCTCCAGATCTGATGCCAAGTGGTGCACAAAAATGCCACAGACCTGACGGGTATGGAAGTTGCCCCGCAGTGACAACTGACTTGCCGAGTGATGCCATCCGTTGGCCATTTGAGTGGCTCTTCTGCATGCCATCTGGTGGTGTGCCATTAACCCTGTTGGGTTCTTCTGCCACATTGCACCAAAAAGCACCCTGCTGACAGCGCCTTATTGGTGATGTACTATTTAACCCATAGCTGGAGCCCAGGCAGGTGCTACCACTCCGGGTCAGAGTGGACCTGGGAGCAATGGTGATTAAGGGGTAACTCCACTTTCCCCAATACTCAGGTCCGGGAGAACTTAAGACTCACCACTGGTTGCAGTTTAAAGTCATACCCAGGACTAGGAGTGTAACTACAGTGTGATATTAATCAAATATACCATGCACTGAGAGACTCCAGTTGAAATGATGGATTCTCTGAGGTGACTGGCATTTTGTGAGGGGTGCAGGGACGCCAGTCACCGAAGAGAATCCATAATTATTGGTGCCTCTCAGTACATGGTATATTTGATTTATATCCCTCATCAAAAAATTCCAAACTAAAAGTGTTAAGATTGAATATTGACATAAACTCACTAGAGGCAGCCATGTTTGTTGTTTACGTCAAAGCGGCCTTCGACCTGCACATGTGCAATGTGAAATGCTCGCTGAACCACAGCTGTGATTCGAGTCGGTTACTGAACCATTATTTTTGGTATGTGAAAAAGAGACAAAGCAGTACATAAAACAATTGCTGACTCACAAAATCAGAAAGCTGTTAAACCAATTGATCTGCGCTGAGTTTCCCAAAAGCATCGTAGCACAAAGATCAACATTAAATGGTCGAGCGAGCAGCACAATGAACACTCTCTCTTTTAGATAAGATGCTCGTAGCGTTAAAGGAACAGTCCACCGTATTTCCATAATGAAATATGCTCTTATCTGAATTGAGACGAGCTGATCCGTACCTCTCCGAGCTTTGCACGACCTCCCAGTCAGTCAGACACAGTCAGACGTGCTGTCACTCCTGTTAGCAATGTAGCTAGGCTCAGTATGGCCAATGGTATTTTTGGGGGCTGTAGTTAGATGCGACCAAACTCTTCCGCATTTTTCCTGTTTACATAGGTTTATATGACCAGTGATATGAAACAAGTTCAGTTACACAAATTGAAACGTAGCGATTTTCTATGCTATGGAAAGTCCGTACTATAATGACAGGCGTACTAACACCTTCTGCGCGCTTCGACAGCACATTGATACGGAGCTCAGATATCAATGCGCTGCCAAAGCGCGCAGAAGGTGTTAGTACGCCTGTCATTATAGTACGGACTTTCCATAGCATAGAAAATCGCTACGTTTCAATTTGTGTAACTGAACTTGTTTCATATCACTGGTCATATAAACCTATGTAAACAGGAAAAACGCGGAAGAGTTTGGTCGCATCTAACTACAGCCCCCAAAAATACCATTGGCCATGCTGAGCCTAGCTACATTGCTAACAGGAGTGACAGCGTGTCTGACTGCGTCTGACTGACTGGGAGGTCGCGCAAAGCTCGGATAGGTACGGAGCAGCTCGTCTCAATTCAGATAAGAGCATATTTCATTATGGAAATACGGTGGACTGTTCCTTTAAGATGCTTTTGGGAAACCCACCACTGTGTGGTTATTTTAATTTGTTCAGTTGAAAATCCCCCTGGCTGAAATGTTAATGTTTTTGTTTTGATTGTATTAATTGTTTCTATTTTTGTGTGTCTTTACTGTAAAATTAAAAAAAAAAAGACTTGAGTCGGCCATATAGCTTGAAATTGTGACGTCAGTTCATGGTATATTCAGGATATACCATGACTGACTCACACAATATCCTTTTTTTTTTTTTGACGTCATGAGATACATTGCTTAAAGGTAGACTGCCTTTCAGATTAGTGTAGGTCCTAAAAATAATTTTCCCTGACATCCGATTTTTTTTGTTTAATGGACCAAAAGCTGCTGAATTCGAATCACAGACTTCCAATTTTATTTTAATTTTTTTAAAAATAGAACAATTAATGAATTTAGGGCCACGTGGCTCTAAATTCCCCGCTATTTTTTCCTGCTTCACCATGACGCAGTACAAGATACTACGTCGTGCATCACGTGGTGGGCTTTCCCTGTTTGCGCAAGGCATTGTGGGATACAAATTTGAAACAGGAGAGAAAAATGGAGGATGCGAATGAAACATGAAAGACCGACTACAGTAACGGAAAGCGAGAAGAAAAGACGTTATGTTGCGAAGGAAAGCCTATATTTATTAGGACCAAACTAATAAATATCGGCAGTCAGCGAGCACCTCGGTGTGATCAGGTGTTTAATCTATTTATCTTTCATCTTGTTGAATTCAGAAAAGGTTTCATTTAAATGCACCAATAGATATTTGAAAGACTGTGTCTGCTTGTGCGTTCATTTTTGTTCTATTATTCGTGTGTACTAAACTCCTGAACTCTATCGGCCCAATCAATCCACATCCACCCACATAGACATTGGAAAAAAATGTAAAAAGAAGAAGAAGATTCCTGTGCAAATGTATTGATCACATCTATTCTTCATCTCTTTATCAAAAAAGAACAAATCCACCACATGGTGTTATGGCCACTCTTCACAGTCTTGACAGAAATTCTTGGATGGGTGACACCATGTGATCTTCTGCCCAACCTGCTCAACCCTTAAAAAAATGGGAACTGATCCTAGGTCATAAAATACAATATGGTAACCATCCTGCTGTCCAACTTGTTGCAACATTGCCTGCGACATACCCGTAGATTCAAGACTAAAAGTTTTTTTTCTGATGAAGGGTCTGTCATGCTCAATTAGTTAAACTGCATAGATGTAAATGGGAACAAACTGGTGAGTGTGTTCTGAAAACAAAAGCCTCTTGATGGAGTCTGCAGTCACAGGTGTTTACGAGTCTAAGTGAACCTGACCACTCCTTCGGGATTCTTAGTATGGCTTTGGTGGAGGACAAGAAGAGAAGAATTTAGGTGGGCAGATATGCTGCAGCATTTTAGTCACTTGCAGAGTGAAAGAATGTGAGAGACATGAAATTGATGCATGTATACAGTGTCTTGGAAAAGTATTCATCCCCCTTGGTGTTTGTACTGTTTTGTTGCATTACAAGATGGAATTAAAATGAATTTTTGGAGGGTTAGCACCATTTCATTTACACAACATGCCGACTACTTTAAAGGTGCAAATTGTTGTTTTATTGTGACACAAACAATAATTAAGATGAAAAAAAAAAACAGAAATCCGGAGCGTGCATAGGTATTCACCCTCTTTTGTATGAAACCCCTAAATAAGAGCTGGTCCAAACAATTCACTTCATAAGTCACATAATTAATTGATTAAGATCCACCTGTGTGCAACCAAAGTGTCACATGATCTGTCACATGATGTCTGTATAACTCAACCTGTTCTGGAAGGACCCTGACTCTGCAACACTACTAAGCAAACAACATGAAAACCAAGGAGCCTCCAAACAGGTCAGAGACAAAGTTGTGAAGAAGTATAGATCAGGGTTGGGTTATAAAAAAAATATCCCAAACTTTGAATATCCCATGGAGCACCATTAAATCCATTATAGCAAAATGGAAAGAATATGGCACCACTACAAACCTGACAAGAGAAGGCCACACACCAAAACTCTCAGACTGGACAAGGAGGGCATTAATCAGAGATTCAACAAAGACACCAAAGATAACACTGAAGGAGCTGCAAAGATCCACAGTGGAGACGGCAGTATCTGTCCATAGGACCACTCTAAGCCGTACACTCCATAGAGCGGGGCTTTATGGAAGAGTGGCCAGAAAAAAAGTAATTGCTTAAGGAAACATGTTTGGAGTTTGCCCAACAGCATGTGGCAGACTCCCCAAACACATGGAATAAGATTCTCTGGTCAGATGAGACTAAAATTGATCTTTTTGGCCATCATGGGAAATGCCATGTGTGGCACAAACCCAACAACACCCTGAGAACACCATTCCTACAGTGAAGCATGGTGGTGGCAACATCATGCTGTGGGGATGTTTTTCATCTGCAGGAACAGGAAAGCTGGTCAGGATTGAAGGAAAGATGGATGGCACTAAATACAGGGCAATTCTGGAGGAAAACCTGGTTGAGTCAGCCAGAGGTTTGAGACTGGGATGAAGGTTCATGTTCCAGCAGGACAATGACCCTAAACATACTGCTAAAGCTACACTGGAGTGGTTTAAAGGGAAGCATTTAAATGTCTTGGAATGGCCTAATCAAAGCCCAGACCTCAATCCAATTGAGAATCTATGGCATAACTTGAAGATTGCTGTACACCAACGCAACCCATCTAACTTGAAGGAGTTGGAGCAGTTTTGCCTTGAGGAATGGGCAAAAATCCCAGTGGCTAGATGTGCTAAGCTAATAGAGACACACCCCAAGAGACTTGCAGCTGTAATTGCAGCAAAAGGTGGATCTACAAAGTATTGACTTTGGGGGGTTGAATACCTACAGTATGCACACGCCAGATTTCTGTTTTTTTTTCATCTTAATTATTGTTTGTGTCACAGTAAAACAACAATTTGCACCTTTGAAGTGGTAGGCACATTGTGTAAATGAAATGGTGCTAACCCTCCAAAAATCCATTTTAATTCCAGCTTGTAATGTGACAAAACAGGACAAACACCAAGGGGGATGAATGCCTTTGCAAGACACTGTATACAGATGCGTAGTGTCCATAGTCTGTTATGAGCCGTGTAACATGATTGATAGCTCGCTGTGAGCTGCCCGTCCTAAGAAGGCCAATAGGTGGCTAACACATGAACAGGATTGTAAGAAGGGCTGCAGGCTGTTCATGTCCTTGGCAAGCTGTTCTGAGCCTGATGGGAAATTCCAGCAGTGATCCTTGCACATCTGCTGCCTCAGACTTGGGCCAGACTGCACCTCAAAAAATATGCCAATTTATGAATCCAAATGTCCTCTTAGAGACAGTGAGATTGCTAAGTGCCAGTCATATATTCAGTCAGTTGTGTTACCTGTATTTTGTATTATTTAAAGACGTTGTAGAGCTAGTCCATGTCATCAATGCCAAATGGTCTGACAACTTGCAAATAAGTCAACAACAAACAGCTTAATTTGAATGAAAAGTTGCAATCGATTAGGGAATCACGCTAAATAGCCACATGAATTTGCGCCTCCGACTTTTTCATAAGATCAGGTTTTTAAAATTGGACTGCCCTCCAGTTAGATAGCAGGGACTCCAGAAATAATGCATGGCTGACAGCAAGAAGTCTCGGCTCTTTTAATATGTGTGATATCTCTGTGCTTGTTAAATCTTCTCGAACTATTTGGAATGTCTCCCTCTGTTCCCAGAATATGACCCATCCCTTGGTAGTACATACAGTCACTGACTGCATGCTTGTAAGTCAAATGTTTGTAAGTCATTTGCAAACTGGAACCCATATTTATTCATCAAATGCTTGAAGCAGCTGCATCTCATGCCAGCATCATAAAAATCAAGCGAATGTGGCCACATTTCGGTTGCAAATGCCACAAGTTCGCTGACCAAACAGGAAGTGGTGGTCATGCAGGCATAAACATTCACTCACAAGATGTTTAGCTCATAATGAAAAGCAGCAGTGGATCCTGAAACCAGAAGGCCTGTAAATTTATTATGTGTCGCTCCTTCAGTCTTCGTTTTCTGGCCTTAAGAGCTGTAACCCACAGCGGAGATCAGAAATGATTTACTTCATTTTTATAGACTTGTGTTTGTGTGTGTGTGTGTCTGCCTGCTATTCTTTCGATCTGCCTGTAGTACAGAAAATAGTTATTTGATCAAATGTTGAGATTATGTCTGTATTTCGCAAACTTTTGTGTGTGTGTGTGTGTGTTTGTACAGGAGCTCTCCAGATGACTGCAGTGTAGGGAAAGGAAAAATGGCAAGTGGAGGTGATGGTGCTACTATGACCTACAGCAGCTACATGGAGGACAAACATGCCGCCCCTCCTAATATGACAACTAACGAGCGGAGAGTTATTGTACCTGCAGGTCTCACTCACACACGACAAACACACACATACACGCATTAAAATCTACAACGCTACATATTTCCATTCATTTACATATATTTGTGTGTGTGTGTATTTATATGTGCGTACGTGCATACGCCAGGCTTTTGCGTGTGTGTTCGTATGCCAGGCTTTCTCAGGTTGAGCAACACGCTCCGTCCCCAAAAGCCAAAAAGTAACTTCCTCCTCAGTAAAGTTGACAGGCACAGCAAGGCAGCATGTTTAGTGCATCCTGTTTTCACTCTGCGGAGGGACAATGGACACAGGAGATGCAGGAATGCAGCGGCAGGAAGCACATCCCTAAGTGTGCAGAGCCGAACAGATTTGTGAGCTCTCACTTGTAAAAGGAGGGTCAGCGGCACTCAGCGGGAATAAGAAAGGTTGAGAAGGTTTAATACATTTTCAAACGGACAGATATGGGCAGTGATGTACACTACCGTTCAAAAGTTTGGGGTCACCCAGACAATTTTGTGTTTTCCATGAAAAGTCACACTTTTATTTACCACCATAAGTTGTAAAATGAATAGAAAATATAGTCAAGACATTTTTCTGGCCATTTTGAGCATTTAATCGACCCCACAAATGTGATGCTCCAGAAACTCAATCTGCTCAAAGGACGGTCAGTTTTATAGCTTCTCTAAAGAGCTAAACTGTTTTCAGCTGTGCTAACATGATTGTACAAGGGTTTTCTAATCATCCATTAGCCTTCTGAGGCAATGAGCAAACACATTGTACCATTAGAACACTGGAGTGAGAGTTGCTGGAAATGGGCCTCTATACACCTATGGAGATATTGCACCAAAAACCAGCTAGAATAGTCATTTACCACATTAGCAATGTATAGAGTGGATTTCTGATTAGTTTAAAGTGATCTTCATTGAAAAGAACAGTGCTTTTCTTTCAAAAATAAGGACATTTCAAAGTGACCCCAAACTTTTGAACAGTAGTGTACACACACACTTACCCTGACTGGTACAGTGAACTCTCACTAGAACTGTCTGTTCGAGGTTCACCACGTTCTACACACAACAAGTAAGGAAGTCCCGCCCATTCAGAATAGAATCAGGAATTCACTCATTTTAGTGAGTCTCGAGGAAGAATTGAGTGTCCTGTAAATATTCCACCTTTCCTCTAGATTATTAAGACATTTATATTTATTACTAAGAACGTACTGTTTATATCAAGCAACATAAGAAGCATTTTGTCGTCTCCATTGGAAACACAATTTCATGCTGGTGCAAAGGCTAAAAATACTTTGTTTTTATTGTATTCCACATTTCTGAATAATAATAAAGAGATTAAATAAACATACGGAATTATGTAGTGGCCAAAAGTTCGGAAAAAGTTTCTACATACTTGTCCAAATTGATCATATTTGCTGGTTGCGGTTTTAAATTCTTGATGAAATGGCATTGTAGAAATAATAATAACAATAAAAAATAAATAAGAATAATTTTTATTATTATACTGTATATGAGCTTATAACCGCGGCACGGTGGTGTAGTGGTTAGCACTGTTGCCTCACAGCAAGAAGGTTCCGGTTTCGAACATCACAGCCGACGGGGGGCCTTCCTGTCTGGAGTTTGCATGTTCTCCTCATGTCTACGTGGGTTTCCTCCAGGTGCTCCGGTTTCCTCCGCAGTTCAAAGACATGCAGATTTGGTAAAATACCCAGCCACTGGTGTTGCACAAGACAGTGCATACTTAGTGCTAGTCCCAAGCGCGGATAGATTGGGGAAGGTTACGTCAGAAAGGGCATCTGGTGTAAAACCTATGCCAAATCAAATATGCAGAACAGATCCACTGTGGCGCCCCCTAACAGGCGCAGCCGACAAAAGAAGACTGTATATGAGCTTATACGTTAATACATCATTATATCAGAATTCAGAATGCTAAAATTCCCATGTGTCAAGTCAAGTTTATTTGTATAGCGCTTTTAACAACAGACATTGTCGCAAAGCAGCTTTACAGAAAATTAAAGTCTTTAAACATGAGCTAATTTTATCCCTAATTAATCCCCGATGAACAAGCCTATGGCGATGGTGGCAAGGATAAACTTCCTCAGATGACATGAGGAAGAAACCTCGAGAGGAACCAGACTCAAAAGGGAACCCATCCTCATTTGGGAGATAACAGACAATGTGATTATAAATAACTTGCTTCTACAACAGTGTCCTATAGAGTCACAAAGTAATACCTGTGAAACCAGGAAATTCATTATAGTTTTAACATGACGTCTGGTTTTTTTGAAGTTATAAACTGTTCATTGATGGAAACTTGCGTGCAAAACTGTTCATGACAACCGCAGTCCTAAAGTAAGCAAGTTAACTGAAGTCCTCAGACATAAATGTATTACTGTAAGTGTCCAGAACCGTCTTCCAAGTGTGACTTTCGGCTGTCCATACGGGGCCGTCCTCCACAGGAGCAATGTGATGAGACTCCAGCCAGACGTAGGGCATCAGGATGGATCAGGCAGGTCCGAGGTCTGAGTTGTGTGTGTCACTCAGTCTCCTACCTTATGCCCAGTGTTCCTGGGACAGCCTCTGGATCCATCATGATCGTGACCAGTGTAAAGTGGATACCGAATGAATGAACTGAAACTGTGTTCAGAGCTGATAGTTCATATGGACATCACTATCATTAATTAATACAATTAATGAATGTTTGAGTGCAGCAATAAGCCTAAAAATATGCCTGTAAATAAACAAGGAGAATGATAGTAAGCGATTTCGTGTGTGTGTGTGTGTGTGTGTGTGTGTGTGTGTGTGTAGACCCCACGCTATGGACACCAGATCACGTGCGTCAGTGGCTGGAGTGGGCTGTAAGGGAATACGGCCTGCTGGAGGTCGACATCTCGCTGTTCCACAACATTGATGGCAAGGAGCTCTGCAAGATGAGCAAAGAGGATTTCCAGAGACTCACACCCAGCTACAACGCGGACATCCTTCTGTCCCATCTCCACTACCTACGGGAGAGTGAGTGACACACACACCTACCCACACACAACTATTTCCTACACTAAAAAAAAAACAGAGAGAGAGAGAGAGAGAGAGAGCAAAATTACTGATTTAACTTTCAGACTTCTTTGTAACTCTCAGGATTTAATTGTTCAGAATCAAGAATGTGAAGCTTCTTTGGACTTCTTATTACTTTTAAATCCTCTTAAAGGTCACACACAGATCAGGTCATGCCGCTATATCATCAGTAATTTCAGTTCCAATGTTCAGTGGGTGTATTTATTAATTTGCTTATATTGCTTTCTACCAGATCGTTTTTGTAGTCAGGTTTCGTACATCTTATTTTCTATATGGGGCCGTAATGGGAAAAGTGAAGTGAAGTGCTCTTTAAAAAAAAAAAAGAGAGAGAGAGAAGCTCTTTAGTTGTCAGCATTTCAAATAGGAGTATAATGCAGTATTATGAATGAAGATGGAATAACAAAAAAAGACTGACAGAAATTCAGTCAGAAATATGGAGAGAGAGAGAGAGAGAGAGAGAGAGAAAGAAAGAAAATGAGAGCTACCCTGACATTCCCTGTTTCGATATGGAGCAAGACCTCTCAGTGAGTGAGCACACACGAGCACACACATGCACACACACACACAGAATATATTTAAGAAGAGAGAATGCTGCATGTTGTTCACGTTACTGATTAACTGAATGTCTCATTTGGCATTTCGCAGCTCTTTCACAATGATGCATGTTCCATACTTACACCAGGAGCTCTTTATTGATGTTCCCCTCCCATTTTCTGCTTCTTTCCCTCTCCCTCATTTCTTCCTGTCCCTCTCTTTCTACCTTTCCCTCCTTTTATTTCTCTGTTTTTTACGATTTAGCACACAACACATTTTTTGAGCTGTTTTCTTCTCTTTTTTTAAAATATATATTTTGTATTTTGCCACTCCCCTCTTTCAAAAGAATGTTTTCTTCCTCAGCTCCACTTCCCCATTTGACTTCAGACGATGTTGACAAAGCCTTGCAAAACTCGCCACGGTTAATGCATGCACGTAACACAGGTAAGAAGGCTCATGCATCACTCGGCAACTGGACAGGTGCTCTGTATGTGCATCACAGCCTACATACCTACTTATTGGCTTTACTGAGGATCAGGAGCCAAAATGCTGCTGCGCAAAAGAGGTTTTAGCCAGCAGGTGGCACCATTCGGCTTTGGAAGCGCAGATCAAATGAGTTTTACAAACTTTTTTTTTTTTAAATAAGTAGGTGGCCAGAGATTTAGAGTTTTTCTTTACAACAGGGCCTTCTGACTTGGCCTTCTCTGGTGGCCAAAATCTCCCCTGGGCAGCTTTAATATGACAACGTGAAACGTTCTTGTAGGTTTATCAAGCACTCTGCATACAGCCTCTGCCTGTTTTGGGCCTTCAGATGCATGTTCTGCTGTAGTTATCTGCATATATCTATCTTTCTTGCACTTGAAATGCTTGCCAGTTTGCAGTGATACCACTGTTAGAAGCCAACAGATAAATACAGCTGAGTGCAAAAGTTTGCACGTCCTTTGGAAAACAAATGAAAGGGGACAGTAAAAGTCAAAGGATTTTTGTGTGTTTCACAGACGTTCCTTCATTTTCGCAATATCAAACATGGTAAAAGAGTGTTGAAAGATATTAACATTCGTGAAAACAATTTGACTAGTTCAAATTGCACTTCCAAGCATACTCAAAACCGGTGACATTTAGTTCCGTCTGAAATTTGGTCATTGTGATACATGTTTATTTCTGTAATGTCTAAAAAAAAAAAAAAGACAGAGGAAGTCCATGTGCGCATGTGCAGGTTTACCGTTTGGTGTCTTCTTCTTTTGGGTTTTACAGCAGCTGGCATGCAGTGTTGCATTACTGCCATCTACAGGTTTACCTTGACCGTGCACTGATAGTTCCATCATTCTGTCACAAAACAAACAGCTGATCACACCGAGGTGCTCGCTGACCGCCGATATTTATTAGTTTGGTCCTGCGTTTCCTTTCCTTCGCAACATAATGTCTTTTCTTCTCGTCTTCCGTTACTGTAGCCGGTCTTTCACGTTTCATTCACGTCCTCTATTTTCCTCTCCTGTTTCAGATTTGTATCCCACAATGCCTTGAGTGAACAGGGGAAGCCCACCACGTGATGCATGGCATAGTGTCTTGTATTGGGTCATGGTGAAGCAAGAAATAATAGCGGAGAATTTAGGGCCACGTGGCCTTAAATTCATTAATTGTTCTATTAAAAATAAATAAATAAAATTGGAAGTCTATGATTCGAATTCAGTAGCTTTCAGTCCACTAAACAAAAATAACTGGGTGTCGGGGAAAATTCTTTTTATGACCTAAACCTGAAAAATCTGAAAGTCAGTCTACCTTTAAGGAGTAAATCACGGTTCAATCAGGGTTAATGTGATGTTTCCTGACTTGAAGTCTGGAGTTGATTGTTTTCTAATAACTCAAAGGCAACAGTTACACAGCTTGATTTCTTTCAGAATATTCCTTTCATCATACGTTTTATCTGTTCATAGTTAAATTTAAAGTGATGGATCGTCTGCAAAACAAGTTATTTATAGATATCACTTATATGTAACAGCTACAGAACTTGCTTCGAGTTAATATTAAAGGTGCTGACTGCTGTCAGGGTGCAGGCACTTACGGATGCAAGCGCAGGGGAGAGTAGGTGCGTAGCAAACTGGTAACCAAATCCAATACAGCAAGCTGAAGATGTAGTCAGGGACAGGCAAGGGTCGGTCAATTTGCAAACAGAATCAAAGCGCAGACGAGTAAACGAAGTTGGAAATAAAGTCAAAAGCACTAGAAGTCAGGCAGAAAGTCAGAAGGTTCAGTATGATGAGGCACAGGGACACAGAACAATACTTCGTGGTGAGCGTTTGTGAGTGCTGGGTTTATTTCAGGAAGTGATTATGAGGAAATGGGAAACAGGTAAACTTCCTAGAATTCCAGACATAAGAGGTGCTGTGCTGCTTGGGAATTGTAGCCCAGAACGGCCATGTTTGGAGGATGCTCCAAACTCAGGTTTTCAGTGCTATTACTGACAACTGCAAAGTCATCTGAAATTTAGAATTTTTTTGTATTGTGCATGGCATATCATATGGACAAGATGTGATCATTTTGATGTCCTGAGGGTCGCTTTTCTTCATTTTGGGACCGTTTTCCTACCTTTTGAGGTAAACAGTATGGCCGTACGGAAACAGACGAACGTAAGGAGCTTAAACTAATTAGCATAACTATGGAACTGAGGCACACCAAAATGTCGACATGTGGAAAATATTGTGACTCTGCATCAACCTCGGAGAGTTTTGAGTTGCAGGGATGTGATTTGTGGTTGACATTTGCGAATAGATCCGTGAAACAAAAGACGGATATATCTTTTGTCTGTTGCTGCTTTTGTGTTATCATTTCTTTCTGTGTAAGATCAAAACATTAGGTGTATAACTCCATACTCGTTACCGTGGAGTCGAGCCTATGCATTTTAAGACTAAGATAGCTAAGTGCTAGCTAGAATGATTTTGTTACCTGTCTAGAAAAATGACACGTCATCTATCTAACCTTGCTCTATCTTGCAGCTGCACTCACTAGGCAGGCTTTTAGTTTCTTTTCTGCTGGCTTTTAGCTGATGAGAGAGAGAGAGCGCGGAGTCCGCCATGTTTGCCCACGCCGACTTGTTTTGGTTAACAGTAGGTCAAACACCAAATGCCCCACAGTGGTCACATGATATTGTTGCTCATTTGCTTCAGCAATCTCCGGAATCATAAAATGCGGGATGCATTTTATCTCGGGAAAACATTTACACACAGGATACACGGTGTGTGTAGCAGCAAAACATCTTGAAACTCCAACAGCAAGAAATATAACATTTTGTCCAGAATTCAACTTTGCAGTCAGCACCTTTAAGGTAAAAAAAAAATGCAGCTTGTCATGTTACTGGTAAAGCTCAAAGTGCAAGCTTCCAACACTGTAAAACCAATGTCTCCTAATAGAAGCTTTACCCTAATTTTCTTTCTTGTATTCCCAAACTAACAACAACAAAAATCCATTCATAACTATGCTTAAATTAGCCTGTGTGTGCTTCATACAATGTCCTGTGTATGAGATTTTCAAACAATAATCTATTTCAATAAGTTGTAATTTGCTTTGCATCAACGGTCCAAGCCGTACTGTAGTAGAAAATCATTCAGCATATTTTGACCAATCAGATTTGAGCACTGCGATATTATAACTTTTGGACCCTATCAAATATAGTTTGCCCTTTTCACCCAAAAACCTTTGAGAATTCAAATCTTTACACTCAGCTGTATATCATGGAGACATGTTATACATGATCTCATTGTAATTAGGACTGTCTTATGCAGGAGGTGCAAGCTTCATCTTCCCCAATACTCCCGTCTATCCACCTGACATTCCCAGAGGCCCTGCAAGACCAGGTCAGTTCTGCCTCTGCTTCTCTATTCATGCCTGATTATTATAAACAATGTGCACATAGTCTAATCAAGAGGAGAAAATACAATATCTTGCAAAAGTATTCATCCCCCTTGGAGTTTGTCCTGTTTTGTTGCATTACAAGCTGGAATTAAAATGGATTTTTGGAGGGTTAGCACCATTTGATTTACACAACATGCCTACCACTTTAAAGGTACAAATTGTTGTTTTATTGTGACACAAACAATAATTAAGGTGAAAAAAACAGAAATATGGAGTGTGCATAGGTAAGGACCCTGACTCTGCAACACTGCTAAGCAACATGAAAACCAAGGAGCCTCCAAACAGGTCAGAGACAAAGTTATGAAGAAGTATAGATCAGGGCTGGGTTATAAAAAAATATCCCAAACTTTGAATATCCCAGGGAGCACCATTAAATCCATTATAGCAAAATGGAAAGAATATGGCACCACTACAAACCTGACAAGAGAAGGCCACCCACCAAAACTCACAGACCGGGCAAGGAGGGCATTAATCAGAGATGCAACAAAGACACCAAAGATAACACTGAAGGAGCTGCAAAGATCCACAGCGGAGATGGGAGTATCTGTCCATAGGACCACTTTAAGCTGTACACTCCACAGAGCGGGACTTTACGGAAGAGTGGTCAGAAAAAAGCCATTGCTTAAGAAAACATGTTTGGAGTTTGCCCAACAGCATGTGGCAGACTCCCCAAACACATGGAAGAACATTCTCTGGCCAAATGAGTCTAAAATTGATCTTTTTGGCCATCATGGGAAATGCCATGTGTGGTGCAAACCCAACACCCTGAGAACACCATTCCTACAGTGAAGCATGGTGGTGGCAGCATCATGCTGTGGGGATATTTTTCATCTGCAGGGACAGGAAAGCTGGTCAGGACTGAAGGAAAGATGGATGGCACTGAATACAGAGCAATTCTGGAGGAAAACCTGTTTGAGTCAACCACAGGTTTGAGACTGGGACAAAGGTTCACGTTCCAGCGGGATAATGACCAGAAACATTCTGTTAAAGCTACACTGGAGTGGTTTAAAGGAAACATTTAAATGTGTTGGAATGGCCTAGTGAAAGCCCAGACCTCAACCCAGTTGAGAATCTGTGGCATAACTTGAAGATTGCTGTACACCAACACATCCCATCTAACTTGAAAGAGCTGGAGCAGTTTTGCCTTGAGGAATGGGCAAAAAACCCAGTGGCTAGATGTGCTAAGCTAATAGCGACATACCGCAAGAGACTTGCAGCTGTAATTGCAGCAAAAGGTGGCTCTACAAAGTACTGACATTGGGGGGTGAATACCTATGCATACTGCAGATTTCTGTTTGTTTGTTTTTTTCATCTTAATTATTGTTTGTGTCACAATAAAACAACAATTTTCACCTTTGAAGTGGTAGGCATGCTGTGTAAATCACATGGTCCTAACCCCCCAAAAATCTATTTTAATTCCAGCTTGTAATGCGACAAAACAGGACAAACACCAAAGGGGATGAATACTTTTGCAAGACACTGTATTTATAGTGCTGTGTGCAACTTTTTTAGGTTTGTACCGGTAATCATGCTGCTGTATTTTCCCTTGTTGTGAAGTGTGGCACTCCACTGCTCCTTTACTTCCTGAGGTCAACCACAGAAACTACCAGCCTTCATACTGATAGATAGATACTGATACTGTGCACACAGACACACACCTTCCTGTTGAGTTAACAGTAACTGCATGTTGTATTTAGTGCAGCTAATTTCTGTTCCCTTCCAGATTTGGCATATGAAGCTGCCAGACGATCTGCATGGCCTCCCCAGTCAGCGTCAACCAATAAAGGTAAAAACAAACAAACAAACAAACAAACAAACAAACAAAAAAAAAATCCCTAGTGCTTTTCCATTTAGCTTAACAGAAATATTTAATGAATTACCATCGTTCTCAGGAATGCTGGGTGTCCATACTCTGTTGGGTTTGCCGTTGCTGTAAATAGTAACAAGATGCAATAATTAGTTATATATTGTCAGAAACATAGTTAACTTTTTGTGCATATGTGTATTAGTTTCACAGTCCTCACCAGCTGTTGTCACCAAAACAGAGGAGCAGAGGCCACAGCTTGGTGAGAATTATTACTTCCTAAAGTGTCACTTCATTGTATCGGAGCTGGAACATGATACATACATGCAACTCTAATCTTGGCAACGCAATACCCATTTCTCAGTATATCAGAGTAGTACAAATTAATACATACTACTCTATTATGGAACAACAAAATATTGTAATAGATCATGTGTCATCATCACACTAACTGATAATGTCACATATGTCAGATCCATATCAGGTTTTGGGACCGACGAGCAGCAGGCTGGCAAACCCAGGTAATGTTTGAATTATACTGTCAGTGAAGTTTGAATTCTTACACTATGTACAGTGTCTTGCAAAAGTATTCATCCCCCTTGGTGTTTTGTCGTATTACAAGCTGGAATTAAAATGGATTTTTGGGGGGTTAGCACCATTTGGTTTACACAACATGCCTACCACTTTAGAGTTGAAAATTGTTGTTTTATTGTGACGCAAAAAATAATTAAGATGAAGAAACAGAAATCTGGAGTGTGCATAGGTATTCACCCCCCAAAGTCAATACTTTGTAGAGCCATCTTTTGCTGCAATTACAGCTGCAAGTCTCTTGTGGTATGTCTCTATTAGCTTAGCACATCTAGCCACTGGGATTTTTGCCCATTCCTCAAGGCAAAACTGCTCCAGCTCTTTCAAGTTAGATGGGCTGCGTTGGCATACAGCAATCTTCAAGTTATGCCACAGATTCTCAATTGGATTGAGGTCTGGGCTTTGATTAGGCCATTCCAAGACATTTAAATGTTTCCCTTTAAACCATTCCAGTGTAGCTTTAGCAGTATGTTTAGGGTCATTGTCCTGCTGGAACATGAACCTTCATCCCAGTCTCAACCCTCTGGCTGACTCAAAAAGGTTTTCCTCCAGAACTGCCCTGTATTTAGTGTCATCCATCTTTCCTTCAGTCCTGACCAGCTTTCCTGTCCCTGAAGATGAAAAATATCCCCTCAGCATCATGATGCCACCACCATGCTTCACTATAACAATGGTGTTCTCAGGGTGTTGGGTTTGCGCCACACATGGCATTTCCCATGATGGCCAAAAAGATAAATTTTAGTCTCATTTGACCAGAGAATCTTCTTCCATGTGTTTGGGGAGTCTGCCACATGCTGTTGGGCAAACTCCAAATGTGTTTTTTTTAAGCAATGGCTTTTTTCTGGCCACTCTTCCATAAAGCCCCGCTCTGTGGAGTGTATGGCTTAAAGTGGTCCTATGGAAAGATATTCCCATCTCCTCTGTGGATCTTTGCAGTTCCTTCAGTGTTATCTTTGGTGTCTTTGTTGCATCTCTGATTAATGCCCTCCTTGCCCGGTCTGGGAGTTTGGGTGGGCGGCCTTCTCTTGTCAGATCTGTAGTGGTGCCATGTTCTTTCCATTTTGCTATAATGGAGTTAATGGTGGGGCGGCACGGTGGTGTAGTGGTTAGCGCTGTCGCCTCACATCAAGAAGGTCCTGGCTTCGAGCCCCGGGGCCGGCGAGGGCCTTTCTGTATGGAGTTTGCATGTTCTCCCCATGTCCGCATGGGTTTCCTCCGGGTGCTCCGGTTTCCCCCACAATCCAAAGACATGCAGGTTAGGTTAACTGGTGACTCTAAATTGACCGTAGGTGTGAATGTGAGTGTGAATGGTTGTCTGTGTCTATGTGTCAGCCCTGTGATGACCTGGTGACTTGTCCAGGGTGTACCCCGCCTTTCGCCCGTAGTCAGCTGGGATAGGCTCCAGCTTGCCTGCGACCCTGTAGAAGGATAAAGCGGCTACAGATAATGAGATGAGATGAGATTTAATGGTGCTCCATGGGATATTCAAAGTTTGGGATATTTCTTGTAACCCAACCCTGATCTATACTTCTCCACAACTTTGTCTCTGACCTTTTTGGAGGCTCCTTGGTTTTCATTTTGCATACTTAGTAGTGTAGCAAAGTCAGGGTCCTTCCAGAACAGGTTGATTTATACAGACATCATGTGACAGATCATGTGACACGTTGATGGCACACAGGTGGACCTTAATCAACTAATGATGTGACTTATGAAGTGAATTGGTTGGACCAGCTCTTATTTAGGGGTTTCATACGAAAGGGGGTGAATACCTATGCACACTCCAGATTTCTGTTTTTTTCATCTTAATTATTTTTGTGTATCAATAAAAAAATACAATTTGCACCTTTAAAATGGTCGGCATATTGTGTAAATGAAATGGTGCTAACCCCCCAAAATCCATTTAAATTCCAGCTTGTAATGCGACAAAACAGGACAAACACCAAGGGGGATGAATACTTTTACAAGGCACTGTAGATGTGATTTGTCTTAAAAGTGCAGTTTGGGCCTCACAAAAAGAGCAACATTTGCCCTATTGTCAGAAAATCCCAAGTTAAAATCCTGACAATGCCACAGCCATCTGTGGCTGGAAGTTAACTTAGGCTACATCCACACGACAACGGCAACGAGATTTTATCGCGTCCACATGGGCAATGGATCAGTAAAATATCATGTTCATATGGCAACGCAACGCTTGCTGAAAACGATGCAATACACGTGCCACACCTCTACGTGCGCTGTAAGACGGTCCCATCAGAGACACCAGAACAATAGAAGAAGTAGACACATGCGCATAAACCCCTTCTTCTGTAGCATTAGCCACATAAAGTTTTGATTATTAATCAGTAGCGTAAAACGAAAGACGTGGAAAGAGGAATGAACGGTGGTAGATGGAGAGAGAGAGGAATGAACGGGGGTAGATGGAAGCCGGTACGCCAACATTCTGAGATCCTCCAGAATTCTTTAATGGTCCGGAATAAATTGAATGCTACACGTTGATGGATTACTTTGTTCTTCTACGCCCTTTTTGAGGAATGTATTGTCGGACTTAAACCAACATCTGAAGAGGTGAGATCGCTCCTTTTTTTTTTTTCCTATTTTTGCTGGCGGGATTGTTTTTGTTTTTGGAAGGTGCACGGGCGGTGCGCGGTTTGGTTATACTCAGTACTTCCGCAGTGTTTGGACTAAATACTCTGCCCTAAGGGCTATTCTCTCTCTCTCTCTCTCTCTCTCTCTCACTTTGCACCATTACACAATAAATATTCACAGTGAAAATATTTTGTAAGTGCGTTTCATGAACCTAGTTATAGGATTTGTTGACAACTCGCATCGAGTTCGTTACACTTCTACCCGGCGTGAAGCACTGACAGTCATGTGGTTGTGATGTCATCGTAAACAAATCCGTTCTACTCATCCAGACGACTTCGCAACAGCGCCGTTGCCAGATTTTTCCACTCTGGAACCCGTTCTCAAAAGATTTCGTTTTGGGGCACCCAAAACGCCGGTGCTGTGTGGACGCCAGGCTGAAACGATAAATAATTTTATCAGATTCACCTGAATCCGTTGCCGTGTGGACAGGGCCTTAGACTTTCTTTATTGTCATTCAGATTTGCATCAAACAATACACATCAGAACGAGATTTCGTTGCTTTGGCTCAGTGTAGTGGAGAACGAAACAGCAGCAAGTATATTACCTGGAAAATATATATATATATATATATATATATATATATATATATATATAAAAGAAAACTGTGTATAAAGTCCTATATACTGTACAGTATAAAGTGTATTGCCTGAATATAAAGTATATTGCCATGGTGGTGGTAATGGGGATTAATTCAGTTCAACAGTCTTATGGCATGTGGGAAACCTGGCTGTTCTACTCCGGAGGCTGCATAGCCTCTTTCCAGAAACCAGCAGTGAGAACAGTCCATAGTGGGGATAGGAGGTGTCTCTGCTGATGCTGCGAGCCCTGGTCAGGCAGCATTTATCTGCAATATCCTGTATCGGAGGAAGTGAAGTCCCGATGATTTTCTCCACTGTCTTCACCACCCTCTGCAGGGACTTCCAGTCAGAGGCCCTGCAGGCTCCTGACCAGACAGAGATGCAGCAAGTCAGTATGTTCTCTATAGTGCCTCTGTAGAAAGTGGTGAGAATTGGAGGGGGGAGATGTGCCTTCTTCATCCGGCGCAGAAAGTGCATACGCTTCTGAGCCCTCTTTACAAGGGCCCCGGTGTAATGGGACCAGGTCAGAGTGTCCGTTATCTGCACCCCCAGGAACTTTGTGCTGCTGACTCTCTCCACTGCTGTGACATTGATTATGAGTGGTGTGTGAGTGGGTTGGCTCCTCCTGAAGTCGACGATGATCTCCTTGGTTTTGGCGACATTCAGGACCAGGTTGTTGGTTTTGCACCAGTCCACTAGGTGTATCACCTCCTCTCTGTAGGCCACATCGTTGTCACCGTGGATAAGGCCCACTACTGTTGTGTCATCTGCAAACTTCACGATATGGTTAGTAGTGGACCTGGGACAGCAGTCATGGGTCATCAGGATGAACAGCAGCGGGCTCAAGACACAGCCCTGAGGGGAGCCGGTGTTCAGGGAGATGACACTGGAGGTGTTGTTGCCCACCCACACAGACTGACGTCTGTTGGTGAGAAAGTCAAGCAGCCAGTTACACAGAGGGAGCTGAAACCAAGAGGGGCCAGTTTGCTCACCAGGTGCTGTGGGATGATGGTATTGAATGCCGAGCTGAAGTCCAAAAACAACATCCACACGTGTGTCCTTCCCTTCCAGATGTTCTAAGCTCAGATGGAGTACAGAGGAGATGGTGCCCTCTGTGGAGCAATTAGGGTGATAAGCAAACTGGTACGGGTCGAATGTGGGGGGGAGTCTGGAGACAATGTGGTCCTTTACCAGCCTCTCGAAGCACTTCATCATTATGGGTGTGAGTGCTACAAGGTGGTAATCGTTGAGGGAGGAGATTATGGGGTTTTTAGGCACCAGGATGATTGTAGCAGTCTTTAGACATGTTGGTACCACAGCCTGGATCAGCAAGGTGTTGAAGATGTCTGTGAGAACCCCAGCCAGCTGATCACCACATTCTTTGAGCACCCATCCTGATATACCATCAGGACCGGCTGCTTTCCGTGTGTTCACTCTCCTCAGGGTTCTGCGGACATTAACTGTGTCCAGACTGATTGGCTGCTCATCAGGGTGAGAAATAAATTTCCTCACAGGAGTGGTGTTGAGTGCCTCAAACCTCCCAAAGAAGTTACTGAGTTCGTTGAGAAAGTTGATGTTGTCGCAGGGGGGAGGAGTAGCTTTGTAGTCTGTGATGACTTGGATACCGTGCCACATTCATCTGGTGTTCGTGGGGTCATGGAAGAAGTCCTGCACTTTCTGGCCATGGGCATGCTTTGCAGTTCTTATGGCACGGTTCAGGTTGGCTCTAGCTGTTCTGAGTGCTGCCATGTCGCCAGATTTAAGAGACATTCCATGCTTTCAGCATTGCACTCTCTGGTCTTCCAGGGTTTCTCGTTGGCCTGTGTGGAGATGTTTCTGATCACACTAACATCCTCCATGCACTTCTGAATGAATGCAGAGACAGACTCAGCATAATCCTCCACCTGCATGTGATCATTGTCTGTTGCAGCTGCCTTGAACATGTCCCAGTCTGTGTGCTCGAAGCAGTCCTGTAATGCTTCCATAGCTCCCGCAGGCCAAACCCTCACCGGCTTCACTGTGGGTTTTTTCCTGATCAGCAGGGGCTTGTATGCAGGTATTAGCATCACAGAGAGATGGTCTGAGGAGCCAAGGTGGAGGTGGGGTGTAGCCCTGAACGCCTCTTTGATGCTGCTGTAAGCCAGGTCCAGCGTGTTCTCTCCCCTGGTTGTAAAATCCACATACTGGTGGAAGTGAGGAAACACAATTTTCATATTGGCCTGATTAAAGTCCCCTGCCATGATGAAAATTCCCTCAGGATGTGTAGATTGCAGTTAACTGATGGAACAATTAAGGACATTAAGGACATCAGGGCTTCTCTGGTGTTTGCACTGGGCGGAATGTACACTGCTGTGATGATAATAGTGAATTCCTGGGGTAAATAAAAGGGCCTGCATTTAACAGTTAGTAGTTCTACATCAGTAGAGCAGTGACTTGAGACTATCTCCCTGCTGTTGCACCAGTTATTGTTGGTGTATATGTAAACACTACCATCCCGGGATTTACCCATAAGTGAGCTGCATCTGTCCAACTGGAATGTTGTTAGCCCCTCTATGCTAATGGCATCGTCTGGGATGGATGGTTTTAACCATGTTTTGTGAGAATTATGGCGCAGCAGTCTCTCACCTCCCGTTTTGTTGTTAATTCCAGCTTCAAGTAGTCCAGTTTGTTCTCTAAGGAGCGGACATTAGACAGCAGGATGGAAGGAAGCGGCATTCTACACGGGTTAGCCTTTAGCTTAGCTGTTAGCCCCGCTTGGCATCCCCGCTTCCGCTTTCTGTCACACTGTCTCCGTCTGCATCCAACCATCCATCCATTATCTATTCCACTTATCCATCAGGGTTGTGGGGGAAGCCATAGCCAATCCCAGCTGATTTTGGGTGATACCTGTACAGTTCACCAATCTATCGCAGGGTGAATGAACCAGTCACATTCACATACATACCTATGGGCAATTTAGAGTAGCCAGTTGACCTAATCCGCATGTCTTTAGCCTGTTGGAGGAAATTGGAGCACCCTCAGGAAGTTAAGGCAGCAAAATTGACATCTCTGCATGGTAGAAGCGAGCTAGTGTGCTTTTGAGAAATGTTATGCTGCCCTGTGAGTGGTTAGCACTGTCGCCTCACAGAAAGAAGGTTCTGGGTTCGAACCTCACGGTCAACTGGGGCCTTTCTGTGTGGAGTTTGCATGGTCTGCTTGTGCCTGCATAGGTTTCCTGAGGGTGCTCCGATTTCTTCCAACAGGCTAAAGACATGTGGATTAGGTCAACTGGCTACTCTAAATTGCCCATAGGTGTGTATGTGAATGGTTCATTCGCCCTGCGATAGATTGGCAAACTGTACAGGTATCACCCAAAATCAGCTGGGATTGGCTATGGCTTCCCCCACAACCCTGATGGATAAGTGGGATAGATAATGGATGGATGGTTGGATGCAGCATGAGCAGCTCAAAAAGATACAGTTGGCTCCATGTGTCTCAGAGGAAGTGTGTTTTAGTCTTCTGCCTCCTGAGCTGGTAGCTGTTGTATAATCAAGGAGAGTTGGTTGGTGGGTGGAGTTTGGCAAGTGAATAAAGTGGGGAGAAATGGTGGAAAATCCTCTAAGAATTATAGATTTGTTAAGAAAACTGATTGACACCTTTTCCTTGCAGTGGATCTGGCTGGCTTGGACATTGAGGTTCCTCTCATCGGGACATTTTCTGGTTCAGAAATTAGCTCCGCCCCCAGCTGGAACAGAGCTGCCAACAGTTCATATGTAGTTTTAACACAGAGGCTGGGTTCAATTCAGGGACGGAGGCTTGTTGATGCTTTTTATTAGTGTCGTATTACTTGAGACTGTTCTCAAAACCACTTTTTAAAGGTCCCAGTCTTGTCTCAGAATCAATGGCATTTTTACTTGGTCTCATCTCGATCTCAAAGATAGACTCAGACATTTATTTCAAGACTGGTCAAGATCACAACGGTGGAGATTATCACTAAATTGTCTGTGCATTGTCTGATTTATTTGTTAACATCATTCCTGTGATTGGATGTAAAATTTCCTGCTTCAAATGCAACCAATAACATGACTTATTGCAAATTTGAAATTTTCATTACTGCTAATGGCTGTCACCATCCCCACTCCCCACCCCACCGCTTCACACTCACTGGTCTGGTCCTGGTCTTGACTTGGTCTCAATCCCTCAAAGTCTTGGTCTCGACACACTTTGGTCTTGATCATGACTTGGTCTCAGTTTAGGTGGTCTTGACTACAACACTGGTTTTCATTGCAATTTTTGTGACAGGCACCTCAGGGCACTAAAAATTATAAAGTGTTTCTTTAAGTCTGATTGTTAGTATGTATTGTGTAGGATGCTGATGGTGTGGTGATGGTACGGTGATACTGTGGTACATACAGTAGGCCTGGGTTCACTATAAGGAACTGTGTTTTATTTAATCAGTTAAGAAATACGAATCTTATATTTTTTACATTTCTCAAAGAACATTCATAAGTGACATACAGTACATATAAAAAAGTGTATTATAAAGGCTTTAAAACAAGACGGCCTTTTGATTTCATAAAATCTGTGAAATTTAGTTCCCTTTGAAATTTGGTCATTGTGATATATGTTTATTTCTGTAATATCTCAAAAAACAGGCCATTCTGTGGCTGAGAAGTTATTTAATTTGAGGGGATTCCCTAGCAAATAGTGTGCATGAAATCGCTCACTTTGCGCAGTCAAGCAAACAGAGGAAGTCCGATATGCGCAGGTTTACCTGCCTCTTCTTTTTCTTCTTCTTTTGGGTTTTCCGTCATGCGGCATCCAGTGTTGCATTACTGCCATCTACAGGTTTACCTTGACCGTGCACTGACAGTTCCATCATTCTGTCGCTAAATGAACAGTTGATCACACTGAGATGCTCGCTGAGCGCCCATATTTATTAGTTTGGTCCTGCGTTTCCTTTCCTTTGCAACATAACGTCTTTTCTTCTTGCTTTCCGTTACTGTAGTCGGTCTTCCACATTTCATTCGCACATTCATGTCCTCCATTTTTCTCTCCTGTTTCAAATTTGTATCCCACAATGCATTGTGCAAACGGGGAAAGCCTACCACGTGACGCATGACATAGTATCTTGAATTGGGTCATGGTGAAGCAGGAAAAAATAGTGGAGAATTTAGGGCCACATGGCCCTAAATTCATTCGTTAATTGTTCTATTTAAAAATTCTTAAGAAGTAGTCTGTGATTCGAATTCAGTAGCTTTCGGTCCACTAAACAAAAATAATTGGGTGTTGGGGAAAATTCTTTTTATGACCTAAACTTGAAAAATCTGAAAGGCAGTACAGCTTTGAATGACATTTTTATGGTAATATTACAGTCTAACCATCAAACTGCCAAATTTGTGCTAAAAATTTGGCTAATGTTTTCTGATAGCTGGGGTTTTAAGAACTTTTCGGTTTTATCAAGTTCAATCTGTGAAGTTTCGTCTGTTTTGGGAATGTTTTTATCAAATATTGATAAGTATTCCTCCAGTATTTTGTTTTTATTTTTATTTGGCTGTGTGTGTGTGTGTGTGTGTGTGTGTGTGTGTGTGTGTGTGTGTGTGTGACTTTTCCCACAGGTTCGGGTCAGATCCAGCTGTGGCAGTTCCTGCTGGAGCTGCTCTCGGACAGTGCAAACTCGAGCTGCATCACATGGGAGGGCACAAATGGTGAGTTTAAGATGACCGACCCGGACGAGGTGGCTCGGCGCTGGGGGGAACGTAAGAGCAAGCCCAACATGAACTATGACAAGCTGAGCCGTGCTCTGCGCTACTATTACGACAAAAACATCATGACCAAGGTGCATGGCAAGCGCTATGCCTACAAGTTCGACTTCCATGGCATTGCCCAGGCCTTACAGCCTCATCCTCCTGAGTCGGCTATGTACAAATACCCTTCTGATCTGCCCTATGTGAGCTCCTACCACGCCCATACACAGAAAATGAACTTTGTGTCACCTCATCCGCAGGCACTGCCTGTCACGTCCTCCGGCTTCTTCGGTGCACCCAACCCTTACTGGAACTCACCCGGAGCTGGCATCTACCCCAGTCCACGCCATCCAGCCACCCACATGCCCCCTCACCTGGGCACCTATTACTAGGTGTTTCAGTGTGGGCAGGAAAATAACAGCATCTCTCCTAAGTTGAACTGGAGCACCCCCAAGAGGCTGAAAACAGCAGCTTCGTGCTGAGCCAGGGAACTGGAAATGGTGGTGTAATTTTCTACACAGAAGGAGGAAGTTGGAGATGGACGAGGCACACAATAATAAACACCTGAAGAAGCCGAAATTTGACTGTAGGATGTTGTAACCTATAATTTTTTACAAGGTTCTCAATTACATTTCAGCCAGTGACTCTCAATTACGTCAGATTATCCAAGGAATGCAAACAAAAGGTCCTGCACAATTTGACTACAATGTAAGAAATATTTCAAAGTCAAGTAGCTTGTAAATGCTGTCCAGAAAGCTAAACACCAATACTCATGGGCACAAGCTAGCCTCTGGACGCAATGCCAGCATGTTCAAGACTGTAAGGTCAGCAGCAGGTCATTAAGAGAATGTGAAAGAGGACAATCTTGAAGGCAAGTTGCATTCATGTAAAAAGGGCTTTATTTTACCAAAGACAAAAAAAAAGTAGGTGCATGAACAGTTATGTATTATTCTATATGTTTTAAGTATTAAACTACCTTAATTTGAACAAACATATCAGAGAGAGTTAGGAAGATGTGAATGAGTTAAACAGGCGAAATGAGGTGTGAAAGTAAGAGAATGACTCAGAGAGAGAAAGAAAATGGAAAATGTTGAAGGAATGAGATGAAGGAAAGTAAAGGAAGTATCAAGTATTACTGCTTCGGATATAAACTGCCATATTTATCAGTATTATACTACGTAGTAGTTCATATGGCATTATAGAGTGTAAAGAAGGGACATTTACTTGATTGTTAATTTAACAAACTAAAGGGAAGAACCTTGAAAATGATTTTGTAAAAAAAAAAACAACAACTGGAAACGGAAAGATTCTTTGTGTTTTAAATGACCTCAGGCATTTTTAGACAGAGGTGGATTTTAAAAATCAGTGCCTTATTGAAGAAGTTCTTCACACATTGGTGGAGGTTTTACCAAAGTACCAGTTTATTTGTTGTTATTATTATTTTTCTGAGTCACGAACGCTGTGCGTTTGTCAGATCGAAGTATACAATTCAGTGTTATATTTCATTTTATATGATAGATATATAACTTATGCATTTAAACACTACGAGTTGATCTCAGCCAGCTAAATACAGACATTTATATGATAGTTTTAAAGGGAAAAAAACATGGACCAAAGTTAGCAAAAGTAAGTGAACAGCTGTGGCCTTTGAACTTTAAGCTCTATATTAAGATTGTTTACAAATGTAAGCCATGCGTGCTAATGTAAAATGAATTGTTTGTGAGAGCTGGTCTGGTTTGGCATTCGGACCCGTTTCAGTGTTAACAGCATTTACAGACTTAAGAGTCAAAATCTGTAAATCTCTAGCAACTGAATAACTGGACTGATTGCTCTGAGATTGCTGACAAATGGAGGAAAACATACTTTCATAAATTATATGATTTTCTACTGAGTAAATTTAATAAACTATTTTGAAGCCAAACTTCTTTTTATGTGTAAAGAATGTGGTGTTAAAGTCAAATACAAATAAGACAAAACACCTGATTTTTTTAAAATAAATTTTATTTGCATTAAGTTTACTGGTGAATGGCTTAATGATTATTCCATCCATCCATCCATCCATCCATCCATCCATCCATCCATTATCTGTAGCCGCTTATCCTGTCCTACAGGGTCGCAGGCAAGCTGGAGCCTATCCCAGCTGACTACGGGCGAAAGGCGGGGTACACCCTGGACAAGTCGCCAGGTCATCACAGGGCTGACACATAGATACAGACAACCATTCACACTCACATTCACACCTACGGTCAATTTAGAGTCACCAGTTAACCTAACCTGCATGTCTTTGGACTGTGGGGGAAACCGGAGCACCCGGAGGAAACCCACGCAGACACAGGGAGAACATGCAAACTCCACACAGAAAGGCCCTCATTGGCCGCTGGGCTCGAACCCAGGACAGTGCTAACCACTACACCACCGTGCCGCCCCTGGCTTAATGATTATTCACTTTTAAATCATTAATGACATTTCCCACATATTATATAACTGTACTTTATTCTATCCACGTTCACTGGATATGAGTAATCGCGTGCTCTGATTGGCTACTCTGGATATCAGCTCATATACCGTGAGTAGAGAAAAACTAAATGGCGGAGCGTGTTGCTGAACCAACCGAGGACGAAATAAAAACTCTACTCGAAAACAACCCTCCCCCCAAAAAAATACAAAAAATAAAAAACGTATCTTTTTTTATATTTCAAGAATTATTATTATTATCGCATTTTTCACAAATTGCTACTGTCACTTTGGCAGTTTACATTCTAAGCGGAAATGATTTTGCCGGACATTTTGTATAAAGTTTTTGTTTATCAAATTTGCAAAAAATAAAAACAATAATTCTCTGTTTCTCAAAATCCAGTGAATGTGGATAGAATAAAACAGTTATTCCACTCAATCTCATTGTACATGGCTTATAGCTGACTCTGTGCTACGCGCCTCGTCGGCCATCAGCTCATGTACGACTCGATTTTGTGGAATAACTGTTAAATATATACATTTTAAATAACTAAAAACTAAATAAGGCATATAAATATAATGTGTGTGTACAAATAGAATGACAGACTCGAACTAAAATCATTAATGTGTCCATATGTTGCCTCAGTAAATCAAGAAACATGTGACTGCTTGAAACATTCTGAGGCAAGAATATAATCCAACATCGTAAGTATTGCCAGGCAAAACAAATCTCACCCGGCAGCACTTATTTTATACCTATATGTTGATAATGGTAATATTTCTCAATCATCAGCTGTCAGGTTATAGTCCTATGAAAATCCATGACCTTGAGTTTGACATTTCAAAGTCATTCAAGGCCAAAGGTCATGGTGGCAACTGAAAGCTTATATGGGACTTCTTTATGTTGATAATGGTAAACATCTGGCTGTCATGAACCATTTTAAAGTTATAGCCCTTTGAAACCCATTACCTTCAGTTTGACCTTTCAAGGTCAAAGATCATGGTGCCAATTGAAAGCCCATATGGCACTTCCTATAAGTTGATAATGGTAAATATCTGTCTCCCTCAACCATTTTTAAGTTACAGCCCTCTGAAAATCTGTGACCTTTTGAAAGTTTGACCTTTCAGGGTCACTCAAGGTCAAAGATCATGGTGCCAAATGAAAGGCCATATGGGAGTTCCTATATGCTCATAATAGTAAACATCTGTCTCGGCAACAGTTTGAGTTATAATGGAAAATATGTTATTTTGACCGATGACCTTGACCCCCCTGACCTTTAACCCCCAACCACTATGGAGACTGTCCAGGCTACCAAACGTTATTGCAAAAAAAAAAAAAAAAGATTTTGACCTTTCTCTTGACCTTGACCCAATTACCCCCAAAATTTAATCAGGTAATCTATGGACCATTGCCCACCTACCCTGAAAATTTGAAGTCAATCGGTGCAACCATCTAGACGCTAAATTAACAGACAAACAAACAAACAAACAAACTGATTACAATACCTCGCCCCGCTGACTCCATCACGGGTGAGCTAATAATCCAAGAATGACAGCAATACAGTCTAAAATGTAACTCAAATTACTTCAGCCATATTTGAATACCTTCATTTTGTTCATGTTCTTCTAGAATGCTGTCATTTTTACAATATAAACATACAAATAACGAACCCCTAATTTGCTAGTAAGATTTTACATTTTATCAAGCGAGTGTATTCATCACCTACTTATATATCGAATACACACACTGCATCACCACAGAAGTTTTCCGTCCTGTATCTGTTAATATTCCTTGTAAGGTTTTGTTCTTTTGTAAGCCATGCCTATCCATTTCGTTTTATTAACTCTCATCTCATCTTTACAGTTATTATGTTTGTTTTGAAACATAATCTGAAAATCTATCTGTAGTCTGCAGCCACACTCTATTCACTATATAATGCACTCTTCTATTTAATAGGATGAATACATAATTAACTGTGAACTTATAATTCACTTTGATCTGTATGATGAGGCTATGGTGCTGTATCACATTGCCAGGCCACTGACTTTTACAATGGGGTTTATGGGAGAGAGAATAATTATACTGTCTCAGAATGATTAGCAAACAATGTAACAGATCTGATAGATGTCTATATATTAATCCATCCATTTGTTATCTACCGTATACCACTTATCTGTCAGGGGAAGCTGGAGCCAATCCCAGCTGACTTCAGGCGAGAGATGGGGTACAACTGGGCAGATTGCCAGTCTATCACAGAGACCAACAACCAATCACACTCATATTCACACCTATGGGCAATTTAGTGTAGCCAGTTGACCAAATCCGCATGTAAGAGGAAACCGGAGCACCTGGAGGAAACCCACGAAGGCATGAGGAGAACATGCAAACTCTGTCTATATTAATATTCAAGTTGTTTTTCTGAGAAGTGGAACATTTTGAACAGGGCAATCAATTATTTCAGGTTTGTTCTGTTCGAATTTCCTGCTCTGTTTTGGTACATGAAAACATGAGTTTCCCAAAAGTATCGCAGTTAAGATCATCTTACCTGGGTTCGAGAGTATTCATTGTGATGCTTAGTCTATCATTTAACAATGATCTTTGTGCTGCGATGCCTTTGGGAAACTCAGCCCTATGTCCTTGCTCTCTCCTTCTGTTTAGTCTTTATGGTACTCTTTCTCCAGCAGGAGCTTCTTATTCCTTGGATCCTGTAGAAGCAAGGAATCATTGCTGATCTGAATCTCATCGAAATAGTTAAAGTCTGTAATGAACTTGCCACCATGTGTGCCAAAGAGCAGAGGCTTAAACTCATAACCCCAGCGGAACTCTTGTGGAACGTAGGAAGTACGGCTTTGGCAGGTGGAAGCTGTGGACTCCATAGTGGCGTTCAGGCTGACCACCAGTTCAAAGTTTCTCACCATCAAGCCTTCAGGAGTGAGGTTGGCCAGAGGACTGCATTCATCCAGCACATGGTAGAAGATAAGAGGCAGAGCAAGGAATGAGCACTGCTCATTGCAGTCAAACTGGAAGTTTACAGACTCCTGGTGGAGCTGGATCTTCTCACCCTCTTCAGTGACGTAGGGAAAAAGCAGCTTGCCTGAGAGCTCACACTGAAGCAGAGGACTCTTACGCATGTTGGCCACACGCACCATCACACACAATTGGCCCTTGTACTGGGAAACCAATGCCAACTGGCTAAACTTGACCGTCTCCGCTCGCTTCTTGGGCCGTGTCAGCTTGGCCAGGAAGGTGCCAGTTACAAAGATCGCAGCCAGGTTTGTGAGCACGAGTTGGAACACCAGTATTACAATGGCGTGTGGGCACTTCTCTGAGATGTGGCGGTAGCCATAGCCAATGGTAGTCTGTGACTCTTGGGCGAATAGGTACGCGCCAGTTAAACTGGCTACATTCATCACACACGGTGTGTGGTTTGATGGCTGATCAATGTTAAGGTCATTATTTCCCATTGCAATGAGGAAGAAAATTACACCAAATATAAACCAGGTCATGAAGTACGTGGACACAAAGAACATGAGCTTGTAGCGCCACTTCATATCCACCACTGTGGTCCAGATGTCATGCAGGTAGAGTTTCACCATGCCCTCGACGTTGTCAATTTGAACGTTGTTGTGGCCATCTTTAGACACCACACGCTGCTGGAGTCCTCCGTTCATCCTGCACAGCTGATATTCAAAGAAAATTCATGCAATGTCTCTACAAAGAAATAATAATAATAATAATAATAATAACAACAAGTTCCTAAAAGATTTATAGTATCACTTTTATACTGATAATCACTTTGCTTCAAATATAGACATTAAAAAAAATCAACCCCATTAGATTTCTTTTTGTTTAGCTGTGGGTTTATTTATTCTTCCAAAAACCCATTTTACCAAATACAGTGGTGCTTGAAAGTTTGTGAACCTTTAGAATTTTCTATATTTCTGCATAAATATGACCCAAAACATCATCAGATTTTCAGTCCTAAAAGTAGATAAAGAGAACACAGTTAAAGAAATGAGACAAAAATATTATACTTGGTCATTTATTTATTGAGGAAAATGGTCTTATATTACATATCTGTGAGTGGCAAAAGTATGTGAACCTCTAGAATTAGCAGTTAATTTGAAGGTGAAATTAGAGTCAGGTGTTTTCAATCAATGGGATGACAATCAGGTGTGAGTGGGCACCCTGTTTTATTTAAAGAACAGGGATCTATCAAAGTCTGATCTTCACAACACATGTTTGTGGAAGTGTATCATGGCACGAACAAAGGAGATTTCTGAGGACCTCAGAAAAAGCATTGTTGGTGCTCATCAGGCTGGAAAAGGTTACAAAACCATCTCTAAAGAGTTTGGACTCCACCAATCCACAGTCAGACAGATTGTGTACAAATGGAGGAAATTCAAGACCATTGTTACCCTCCCCAGGAGTGGTCGACCAACAAAGATCATTCCAAGAGCAAGGCATGTAATAGTCGGCAAGGTCACAAAGGAACCCAGGGTAACTTCTAAGCAACTGAAGGCCTCTCTCACATTGGCTAATGTTAATGTTCATGAGTCCACCATCAGGAGAACACTGAACAACAATGGTGTGCATGGCAGAGTTGCAAGGAGAAAGCCACTGCTCTCCAAAAAGAACATTGCTGCTCGTCTGCAGTTTGCTAAAGATCACATGGACAAGCCAGAAGGCGATTGGAAAAATGTTTTGTGGACAGATGAGACCAAAATAGAACTTTTTGGTTTAAATGAGAAGTGTTATGTTTGGAGAAAGGAAAACACTGCATTCCAGCATAAGAACCTTATCCCATCTGTGAAACATGGTGGTGGTAGTATCATGGTTTGGGCCTGTTTTGCTGCATCTGGGCCAGGACGGCTTGCCATCATTGATGGAACAATGAATTCTGAATTATACCAGCGAATTCTAAAGGAAAATGTCAGGACATCTGTCCATGAACTGAATCTCAAGAGAAGGTGGGTCATGCAGCAAGACAACAACCCTAAGCACACAAGTCGTTCTACCAAAGAATGGTTAAAGAAGAATAAAGTTCATGTTTTGGAATGGCCAAGTCAAAGTCCTGACCTTAATCCAGTCGAACTGTTGTGGAAGGACCTGAAGCGAGCAGTTCATGTGAGGAAACCCATCAACATCCCAGAGTTGAAACTGTTCTGTACGGAGGAATGGGCTAAAATTCCTCCAAGCCGGTGTGCAGGACTGATCAACAGTTACCAGAAACATTTAATTGCAGTTATTGCTGTACAAGGGGGTCACACCAGATACTGAAAGCAAAGGTTCACATACTTTTGCCACTCATGGGTATGTAATATTGGATCCTTTTTCTCAGTAAATAAATCTCATCTCATTATCTCTAGCCGCTTTATCCTTCTACAGGGTCGCAGGCAAGCTGGAGCCTATCCCAGCTGACTATGGGCGAAAGGCGGCGTACACCCTGGACAAGTCGCCAGGTCATCACAGGGCTGACACATAGACACAGACAACCATTCACACTCACATTCACACCTACGGTCAATTTAGAGTCACCAGTTAACCTAACCTGCATGTCTTTGGACTGTGGGGGAAACCGGAACACCCGGAGGAAACCCACGCGGACATGGGGAGAACATGCAAACTCCGCACAGAAAGGCCCTCGCCGGCCACGGGGCTCGAACCTGGACCTTCTTGCTGTGAGGCGACAGCGCTAACCACTACACCACCGTGCCGTCCTCAGTAAATAAATGACCAAGTATAATATTTTTGTCTTATTTGTTTAACTGGGTTCTCTTTATCTACTTTTAGGACTTGTGTGAAAATCTGATGATGTTTTAGGTCATATTTATGCAGAAATATAGAAAATTCTAAAGGGTTCACAAACTTTCAAGCACCACTGTAAATCCATCTGATTATTTCAGTCAGAATAGAAAATATAGAATATACTGAACTGAACTGAAGCCCTGTCAGTCCAGCGAACTTGGTGTGTTTATCCAATTGATCTTGATTTAAACACAAATCCTTTTCTATGGGATCATCACGACAGTGACAGCACTAACTGTATTTAATCACAGTAAAAAGAGTAAAAGCTTGGCAAAAACAGAATGTTTCATCCCTTTTAATGCTTCTGCTTTTAATAATCAATTAGGCTGTAAATTTAAGGGATTGAATTCATTAATTTAATCCAGGGATAAAAAAAATGTATTGTGGATAAAATTAGCTCAATATGTTTAAAGTTTTTCATTTTCTGTAAAGCTGCTTTGCAAGAATGTCTGTTTATAAAAGCGCTGTACAAATAAACGTGACTTAAATTAATTAAAAACTCAAATTTGGCTATAAGTAATGTTTATTGGAATGCATTATTTTATTGGAAACATAATATAGCATGAAAGGATATTTCAGTTGTAATAAGAATATGTACTTACTCTCAAGGTCCTTTGGTCGTGTCTTCTGGCTGGGTCTGATTTTGACTGCCAGTGCACTGCAAGTGACTTGTAATGTGAAACCAGAAGGCTTCCACCTCCCTGGACGAATTTCACAATGTCATTGGTTCTCTATTGTCCTGGCGTAGATCTAAAGCAAATCAGAGTCAGGTTTTCGCAATAATTTTTCATGCTCCCATGCGTATCATATCAGTAGGGGAGGTTGGATTAAAAATTATTTTCACTATGCAAGTGCCCTATTTGAAACTGTTTTTACTACAAAAAAAAAAAAAAGTTTACAACACACACACACACACACACACACACACACACACACACACACACACATTTGTCATACTATCCTTGTGAGGACCTTCCACTGATGTAAATATTAATGCTGCCAATTAATAGCTATAGTTGCAGTTTGTGTCACACTCTCTCTCTCTCTCTCTCACACACACACACACACACACACACACACACACACACACACACACACACACAGGACAATTTAGAGTAGCCAGTTAACCAAACCGCATGTCTTTGGACTGTGAAGGAAACCAGAGCACCTGGAGGAAACCCACAAAGACACAGGGAGAACCTGAGACACACAGAAAGGTCCCTGTCAGCCACTGGGCTTGAACCCAGAACCTTCTTGCTGTGGGGTGACAGTACTAACCACTATACCACCGTTTGATCAAGAGTTAATCAAATTCAATTTCAAATTTCATTTGTCACATGCACAATCATACATATGATTGTACAGTATGTGACAAATAATACATATGATTGTAATGTACAGAAAATGGGCGGCACAGTGGTGTAGTGATTAGCACTGTTGCCTCACAGCAAGAAGGTTCTGGATCCGAACCCAGTGGCTGACGGGGGCCTTTCTGTGTGGAGTTTGCATGTTCTCCCCATGTCCGCGTGGGTTTCCTCCGGGTGCTCCGGTTTCCCCCACAGTCCAATGACATGCAGGTTAGACTAATTGGTGGCTCTAAATTGACCGTAGGTGTGAATGTGAGGGTGAATGGTTGTTTGTCTCTGTGTCAGTCCTGCGATGACCTGGCGACTTGTCCAGGGTGTACCCCACCTCTCACCCATAGTCCAGCTTGCCTGCGACCCTGCACAGGATAAGCGGTTACGGATAATGGATGGATGGATGGATATCTATAAATAAATTCATGCCCTTGAAAGAACAGGGCATGTTGGTGTAGTGGTTAGCACTGTCGCCTCACAGCAAGAAGGTTCTGGATTTGAGCCCAGCGGTCAACGGGGGCCTTTCTGTGTGGAGTTTGCATGTTCTCCCTGTGTGTGCTCTGGTTTCCCCCACAGTCCAAAGACATGCGATTAGGTTAACATGGGGCAGCCATGGCCTGAGGTTGGGCTGAAGTGGCCTTGAGCAAGGCACCTAACCCACAACTGCTCCCTGGGCACTGTAGCATGGCTACACTGCTCTGGGTATGTGTGTGTGTGCTCATTGCTCACTTGTGTGTGCATGTTTGTGTTCACTGCTTCAGATAGGTTAAATCAGTGGTTTTCAAAGTGGGGGCCACCAGGGGGCGCTAGGGGGGCCTCAGAAAGTTGGAGGGACAATAGCAAAAATTGTGAAAAAAATATACTTTTTAAAAATAATTATTATTAAATATATTGTAATTAGTTTTTTAATCATTATTATAAAATATAATTATTAATAATAATACATCATATCGAAACGTTGTTTGCCATGCTCATCTCGCCAATTGCCTGTGACGTTGCGGTTTGTGCCATTTATCAAGCTGCTTTGCTCCTCAAGCTAGCGTATTGCTAGCGCAAAATGGACAGGTTTTTGAAGAAGAGACCGAAGGAACAAACCAACAGCTCTGCTGTGGAGGACACTGCTGCGAAAAAAAACCTAAGAAGTCCTGCCCAACTAAAATCCGAAAATATGAGGCAGCATACATTAAGTATGGCTTTACAGCCATACAGAAAAATGGCCATGATTGCCCGAAATGTGTCCTCTGTCTGGAGACCCTGTCAAACGAGTCCTTAAAACCTTCAAAACTTCAACGTCACTTGGTACAAAAACATCCGACAGATGCTGAAAAAACAGTAGATTTCTTCAGACGCAAAGAAGAGCATTTGGTCAGGCAATCTGCTGCATTCACCCAGCAAGCTACTGTCCCCGAGCGGGCCCTGAAGGCATCATTTTTAGCCTCGTACCACATTACTCGTGCTAAAAAACCTCACTCAATTGGAGAAGATTTGATTTTACCAGCCACCAAAGACGTTGTCCGAGAATTGCTTGGTGAGGATGCTGCCAAAAAAAAAAAAAATAATCGATGCTGTCCCACTCTCTGATAACACCGTGAGCCGACGGATTGGTGACATGGCTCAAGACGTATCTGCTCAGCTGTTGGAGCAGGTGAGAGCCAGCGAATACTTCGCACTTCAGCTGGATGAGAGCACAGATTTATCCAATGAGGCCCAACTGCTTGTGTACATCAGATTTATTTCACAGGAAAGATTTGTGGAGGAAATACTATTTTGTAAAGCACTTGAAAGAAGAACTACTGGGAAAGACATTTTTCAAGTTTTGGACGATTACATCGAGTCTAACGGATTGGACCGGACCCGTTATGTGGGGGAGTGTTCGGACGGAGCCACGGCAATGACCGGGAAGATCAGTGGAGTGACCGCTCTCATTAAGCAGACGGCCCCACATGTAATGGCCACACACTGCATGCTCCATCGCGAGGCACTGGTCGCAAAAAGGATGGATAACGAGTTGAATCAGGCACTACAGGAGGTTATACATTTTATTGTTCAGTGCGAAAATATGTGTTGAAAACGTTAGTTAATAATATTCTTATGCTAAACAAATGTAACAATTATTGACTATTGAATAAAAGTAAGAGAAAACATTCTAAAAGTTGATGTTTCTTTACATATTTTGTAGCATTGTCTGTGGGTTTGCAAAGGGGGTCCCCAGCCAGAAGCTAATGCTGTTTAGGGGGCCTTGGTATGGAAAAGTTTGGGAACCCCTGGGTTAAATGCAGAGGTTAAATTTAATTGTGTGCTTAAGTCTGTGCATGAGTGTACATGTGACAAATAAAGGTTTATTGGCTTCTTTTAAAAAAAAAATAAAAATAGATCAGTTGAACCACCACCACACACACACACACACACACACACACATCAGTGGGCAACTCGATACTGATGAAACAGCTGATTTGGACTTTTCCTTCATAAATTCCTTCAACACAAAGGGGTTAAAGTGTAAACTCGGTTGGACTTGGCACCACAACATTCCATCCCAGTCTGTGAAAAGGGATAAAGTTCCTGTATCTGTTTTCTAATTAAACAGCTCTGTCAGAGCTCGCACCTCTCTTCCCACCTCATAAATAACTTTTTTTTTTATACACTATAAGCATTACATCTATTATTCCAGGTCCACTACAGAATAGCTTAAAACCAAAAACACACCATGGCAGGTTGGGACATGTTCTTGCGAAACACAATCCATAGTATAACTGAACGAATCAGATTTATCTTATTGTTTCTGCTGTAAAGGACAAATCCATTGTTGTTTAACCAACTACAAAAAAGTGTGTAAAATTTGACCCCTATTTTAAAACTCGGACATATCCGGTTCCTCATGTGGAGTTGTGTTACTCAATCATAGCTGTTCAAAGCTGTGACTTTCTGCTGTAAACAGAGGTCAGAAGATTATTAAACTTTGTAATTTGTCTCTAGCTACCACAGTGCTGCTCTGCAGGTTAGCATGTTAGTTTGTTATTAAATTAAGACCTGTGATTATACAGGTAGTAGTGTGGAAGAATGATACAGAGCTGGATAAGAAAGAAAATGCTCCCACTGCTCCTGAATTACTGGAAACAAATTAATATCATGATGGAAACAGTATTTAAAGTGGCAATTCCATTCCGTTTTGAAACACTATATCTGGGTGTGAGACCTGACACTGTTCACTGTTAAGAGTTTTGTAAATACATATATGTTTCATATTTTGTTGATAGCAAGTAAGAAAGCCCTCATAAGAAAATGGATGACAACAGCGCAAGCCATAATTGAGGACTGGATTAATGTGATTGATGACATTTATGTTATGGAAAAACTTACATTTACTTTGCGACTTGAACAAGAGAAGTTTCAAAGCTGATGGACACCTTGGAATGACTATGTATCTTCACGTAGATCTGACTTTTCTTGACCCAAATAGATGAAAGTAATGCACCATTCCCACCAAGTTTCGGTTGAACAACTCAAGTGCTAACTGTATATAGTTTATTTGTGATGCTATAGCAAGGCTATAGTTTGCCAACAAATATATAGGCAAACGCCAGGCCTTTTGGAATAACATGCTCTGGACAGATGAATCAAAGTTAGAGTGGTTTGGCGACAGTAAGCGTACACGTGTGGTACAGACCAAAGATGGCTTTTCAGGAGAAGAACCTCATACCAACTGTGAAGCATGGTGGTGAAAATGTTATGGTTTGGGGTTGTTTCACTGCCTCAGGGACTGGGAAGTTCCATTCATTGATTCAACTATGAATTCTGAATCATATCAAAGAGTGCTTGAAGATAATGTGAGGCCATCTGTTCAAAAGTTGAAGTTGAACCAGAAGTGGACCTTTCAACAAGATAATGATCCTAAGCACCACCACCAAGGAATGGCTCAAAAAGAAGAAATGGAGGGTTATGGAATGGTCTCATCAAAGCCCAGATTTGAACCCCGTTGAAAAGTTGTGGGGAGATTTGAAAAGGGCAGTACATGCAAGAAAACCCTCAAACATCTTGCAACTGAAGGAATTTTGCATGTAAGAGTGGTCAAACATTTCAGCAAGCCCAATGTCAGAGACTGGTGGACAATTATACAAAATGCCTACAAGAAGTTACATGTTTCTGCTAAAGGACAAAATACTAGCTTCTGAAGCCAAGGGTGTACTTACTTTCTCCACTGAAGAATATGACATCTATTGATAGTTTTGTTGAATAAATGATTTGAGGGGATTCCTGAGCAAATAATGTGCGTGAAATTGCTTGCTATGCGCAGTCAAGCAGCCAGAGGAAGTCCTTGTGCGCATGCACACGCTTACCTTCTTCTTCTTCTTTTGGGTTTTACGGCAACTGGCATCCAATGTTGCATTACTGCCATCTACAGGTTTACCTTGACCGTGCACTGACAGTTCCATCATTCTGTCACTAAACGAACAGCTGATCATGCCGAGGTGCTTGCTGACTGCCGATATTTATTAGTTTGGTCTTGCGTTTCCTTTCCTTCGCAACATAACGTCTTTTCTTCTCGCTTTCCATTACTGTAGTCGGTCTTTCACGTTTTCCTCCATTTTTCTTTCCTGTTCCAAATTTGTATCCCACAATGCCTTGTGCAAATGGGGAAAGGCCACCATGTGATGCATGATGTAGTATCTTGAATTGCGTCATGGTGAAGCAGGAAAAAAATAGCAGAGAATTTAGGGCCACATGGCCCTAAATTCAATAATTGTTCTATTAGAAAAAAAAACTAATAAAATTGGAAGTCTGTGATTTGAATTCAGTAGCTTTCGGTCCACTGAACAAAAATAACTGGGTGTCGGGGGAAATTCATTTTATGACCTCATCTCATTATCTCTAGCCGCTTTATCCTTCTACAGGGTCGCAGGCAAGCTGGAGCTTATCCCAGCTGACTATGGGTGAAAGGCAGGGTACACCCTGGACAAGTCGCCAGGTCATCACAGGGCTGACACATAGACACAGACAACCATTCACACTCACACCTACGGTCAATTTAGAGTCACCAGTTAACCTAACCTGCATGTCTTTGGACTGTGGGGGAAACCGGAGCACCCGGAGGAAACCCACGCGGACACGGGGAGAACATGCAAACTCCACACAGAAAGGCCCTCGCCGGCCCCGGGGCTCGAACCCAGGACCTTCTTGCTGTGACGCGACAGCGCTAACCACTACACCACCGTGCCGCCCCATTTTATGACCTAAACTTGAAAAATCTTAAAGGCAATCTACCTTTAATGAAAGCATTTCCCACAACCATTGCTTCCTTACAGTCATACGCTTGGCACATGCAGCACTGCTTTAAAAATGACAAATTGCTCCTTTAAGTTGAGTATTTAGGAGGTATTCATTAAAATATTTATAATCTTAGCCATCCCTTTCCCTTAAACTTGGGACCTGCTGTATTTCACCCTCATGCTTGCTTTTCTGACTTTGAATGTTAACAGTTGCTATTCTTGAACATAATCATTACCAGCAGCTCAAGTTACAAGCATGGCATTGGAAATGATAGCGCAAAAACTTCCTTGTGCTTCATGTACTTTAGGCTTAGATTACAGTCTTCGACTCAAAACAATCAATAAATATTTCAGTTAGGTGACGCTGTCTCAGGAGAGGATAGGAGAGAAGATCAGAGAAGAGCAAACATGCTGGTTTAAAGATTCATGCTAGTAACAACTGTATGAGCTAATAAACAATTTTATCTTTGAAAATTAGATCGACAGAATGCTTTTAAGAACAATTGTACAAAAAATACTTGAACATTCCTACAACTTCAGTTGTTACAGAAGTTTTTTGTTGGAGCAATTTTAAATGTTACATAGAAGCATTCTCAAAACACACGAAAAATCTTGAAAATATGCTCACCCTCTACTTTAATAGGAACACCTGTACACCTGCTCATTTATACAGTTATCTAATCAACCAGTCTTGTGGCAGCAGCCTGGTCATTCTTCTTGGATCTCTATCATCAAGATGTTTAATCCTGCAGACTGTCAGGTATGCAGGTGACAGAAGGATGTAAAAGCAATAGAGAGTTTACTGAAGGAAAACTGGCAGACAAATCCAAATCGTGAGGCAAAAGCGGCATCAGTAAACAGGCAATGGTCAGGCGAGGCACAAACAGAATGTCAGTGGCAGAGAGTCAATAACCAGATAATCAGCGCAAACAATAAAAGCTTGGTAAAGTCAGGCATGAGAACACTGAGCATTTACTCCATCCATCAATTATCCGTAACCGCTTATCCTTTGCAGGGTCGTGGGCAAGCTGGAGCCTATCCCAGCTGACTATGGGCGAGAGGCAGGGTACACCCTGGACAAGTCACTAGATCATCACAGGGCTGACACATAGAGATAAATAACCATTCATACTTATGGTCAGTTTAGAGCCACCAGTTAGCCTAACCTGCATGTCTTTGGACTGTGGGGGAAACCGGAGCACCCGGAGGAAACCCACTCAGACACAGGGAGAACAGGTAGACTCCACACAGAAAACCCCCATTGGTCGCTGGACTCAAACCCAGAACCTTCTTGCTGTGAGGCGACAGTGCTAACCACTACACCACCGTGCCACCCCATTGAGCATTTACTTCACAACGAAAATGTGAACTGAGAGTCCTTAAATACTGTGGCTGTGATCAGGAACAAGGGTAAATGATTGGTGTGGTGCAGTGTGGTTGTTGTAGTCCATGGTGGCCATGTTTGAAGGCTGCTGCGAACTGAGCAGGTGCAGACATGACACAGACCCTCCACACACAGTGTTTTTTATTTTTCGCAACGTTTTGTGTAACCTATAAAGACTGCTGTGTTTGAAAATCCCTGGAAATCAACAGTTTCTGAAATAGTCAAACCATACCATGGTTAAAGTCACAGAAAGCACACTGAAGCCTTTGACCTCCATCTGTATAATTATATGCATTGTGCTGCTGCCACATGATTGGCTGATTGGATAAATGAATAGGTACACAAGTGTTTCTGTGAAAGTGGTTGGTGAATTGAATATTCAAAGAAATAAATGTCATTTTAATGTCATATTTAACATCTAAAACAAATCATTAAAATTATTAGCTGGCAGAGAATCATGGATGTGAAACCATCGTAACTGTGATATGATAGAATCACAATGTTGTGATATGAACAATATGTGTTTTTCAAGGTCTGGGTACATGATGGCCCTTTTATAGCCAGTTTAACTGTCAAATGTTTTATCACTGTGCAGAATCAACCATTATTTGGCTATTATACAATTAACTGAATGTTTGGCTTTATCAGTTTGTGTTTGTTATAGATATGCTGAAAAATCATACATACATTCACAAATGCACATGCTCTGCAAGACACAGCCGGTTCTTTGTTGCCTAGGATTAAGATGTCGTTGTCTTTTTTACTCCCATAAGTCTATTAAATTAGCAGAAAATTTTCTAAAGATTTCTGTTCTACCAGTTCTGTTAAAGAAAATTAAACCCCTTTTAGTACTGTTAGAAGACAAAAGCATCAATCAAGTTCACCTAGCACCTTTGAATGGCCCTAATGCAGGCTGTATCACAGTGTACGTGTGAGCAGTAAATGGATTTTGTGGTTATTAAAAACCTTAAGCTGTGGGTGAGCATGTTAATTAAATCACAGTGAAGTCGACCAAGCCCGCAGTGATAAACCCATCTGGCTGACTGACAGGCTTTGTGTGGTAATAAAGCCAAAGCCGTGTCAGGATTTATGAAGGAAAAGGAAAAGTGGCTATTAGTTCACTGATAAATCAAATGTTTTATCACTATAGAGTTGCGCTCTGGTGTGTGTGTGTGTGTGTGTGTGTGTGTGTGGTGCATCCACGACCTCATTTCCCAAATGAAACTGCCTTGTGTTTTACACACACACACACACACACACACACACACACACACACACACACACACACACACACACACACACAGAGCTCTTCCAGTAACAGAGGCTCAATCCATGTGTACACTAGTGCATCTCAAATAATTAAAATATTGTGAAAAAGTTAATTTTTTTCGTAATATAATTCAAAAAGGTAAACTTTCATATATTGTATATTCATTACATGTAAAGTGAAATATTTAAAGACTTTTTTGTTTTAATTTTGATGTTTATGGCTCATAGCTCATGAAAATCAGAAATCCAGTATCTCAAATTATTAGAATATTTCCGAAGATCAATCAAAAAAGGATTTACAATACAGAAATGTCCAACTTCTGAAAGGTATGTTCATTTAAACACTCAAAACTTGGTTGGGGCTCCTTTACCACAAATTACTGCATCAGTGCAGTGTGGCATGGAGGCAATCAGCCTGTGGCCCTGCTGAGGTGTTATTGAAGCCCACGTTGCTTTGATAGCGGCTTTCAGTGTGTCTTTATTTTTGGGTTGGTTGTTTCTCATCTTCCTCTTGACTAAACCAACAGATTCTCTGTGGAGTTCAGGTCAGGTGAGTTGGCTGGCCAATCAAGCACAGTAATATCATGGTCAGGAAACCATTTGTTAATAGTTTTGGTACTGTGGGCAGGGGCTAAGTCCTGCTGGAAAAGGAAATCGGCATTTCCATAAAGCTTGTCAGCAAATGGAAGCATGAAGTGCTCTAAAATCTCCTGGCTGTGTTGACTTTGGACCAACACCAGCAGATGACATGACCCCCCAAATCACCACAGACTGCAGAAACTTCACACTGGACATCAAACACCTTGGATTCTGTGCCTCTCCACTCTTCCTCCAGACTCTCGGAATTTGATTTCCAAATGAAATTCAAAATTTACTTTCATCTGAAAAAAGGACTTTGGACCCCTGAGCACTAGTCCAGTTCTTTCTCTCTTTGGCCCAGGTAAGATGCTTCTGACATTGTCTCTGGTTCAGGAGTGGCTTGGTATTAGGAATGCGACAGTTGTAGCCCTTTTCCTGAAGATGTCTGTGCGTGGTGGCACTTGACGCACTGACACCAGCCTCAGTCCACTCCTTGTGAAGCTCTCCCAAGTTCTTGAGTTGACTTTTCTTGACAATCCTCTCAAGGCTGCAGTCATCCCTGTTGCTTGTGCACCTTTTCTAGCCAACCTTTTCAGCAATGACCTTCTGTGACTTATCCTCCTTGTGGAGGGTGTCGATGATCATCTTCTGGACAACTGACAAGTCAGCAGTCTTCCCCATGATTGTGGTTGTGTGTACTGAACTAGACAGAGAGATATACATTATTTATACTGTTTTACTCAAACTCGAAATGAAATACTCTAATATTTTGAGATGTGGGTTTTTTTTTTGCACTGTTGGCCATAATTATCAAAATTAAAATAGAAAAATGCATGAAACATTTTAGTTTACGTGTATTGAGTCTAATATATGTTAAATTTTTACTTTCTTAAATAACTGATGGAAAATATTGAACTTTTTCACAATATTCTTATTGTTTGAGATGCACTAGTATGTACACGTATGTGTATATATGTAAGATATCAGGGTAGACTCTAGTTGCAGACATTGCCATTGAACTCTACAGCTATACCAGGGTGTATTTATTCAATAAAGGGCTATTAAGCTCCTGCGTGGTGTCAGCTGCCTGAAGGTGATTTGATTATTTGATACAGGGACATGTCACACTACTGAAATGCCTTTGAATTTGCCCTTAATGCAACCTCTGAGCTTCAGCTATCTCCCTCCAATGAGGAGGCCAGGAACTTGAGTTAACAAAGCATACAGACTTCAAATAAACCTCAGCAATGACATTTCCACAGTAATAAGTAACTGGCTTAAAATGGCTTCGTGTTCTTTTCTCAAACTTTCCATTTCAACTGTGATTGCTGTAAGAGTCACAGATGCTCTGATGCCACTTTATTGCAGGAAGTTAATCTGTAATGATTTTAGTTTTAGTGATTAGCAGGGCTGTTTTGCAATGCCTTATCTTGTATCTGTGTCCACTTGGTGACCCAAGATCCACATCTCTGTATCTGTAATTGGATTTAAAGCCAAAGTAAATACCTGGCAGTTACTTTGGATGCTGTAAATGCATCGCACAGCACAGCTCCTTAACATGAACATGCTTTCCTCATCCCGTGAGCTTGATATCTCACTATTAGCTCAAGCCTACATGAACATTAAAAAATTCCCACTTACATGACTTTATTTTTGCATTTGTTGGGTCCAGAGACCACATGTTTATGAACCATTCTGGCAAGCTTTCTTAAAGAAATGAATAGTAGGCCTCATATTCAAATTTGTATTTGTGCCTATTTCACATATATTACCTGTTCATTCCAAATAATGCATTCATATTTAGCTACAGAGTGGCACAGTGGTGTAGTGTTCAGCACTGTCACCTCACAGCAAGAAAGTTCTGGGTTTGAGCCCAGTGGCTGACAGGGGCCTTTCTGTGCATAGTTTGCATGTTCTCCCCGTGTCTGCATGGGTTTCCTCTGGGTGCTCTGGTTTCCCCCACAGTCCAAAGACATGCAGGTTAGGTTAATTGGTGGCTCTAAATTGACCGTAGGTGTGAATGTGAGTATGAATGGTTGTTTGTGTCTATGTGTCAGCCGTGCGATGATCTGGCGACTTGTCCAGGGTGCACCCTGCCTTTTGCCCATAGTCAGCTGGGATAGGCTCCAGCTTGCCTGCGACTCTGCACAGTAAAAGTGGTTATGCATAATGGATGGATATTTAGTTACATCCGTAATGGTTGACTGATTGAGCCCTAATAGTTAGTATGTTTGATTACATTGTAGACTTTTTTGTTTTGATTTGTTTTGAGAAAACAGTAAATCAATAAACCACATTTAAATTTCTGTCTTATTCTGAAGCAACTTCCTGCAGGTCTAATATACAACCCAAAATCGGAAAAAGTTGGAACAGTATGTTGAAATTAAAAACAATACAACAGCACATTATTTGATGTTTAACCAAATGAATTTTATTGTTTTTTTCAAAATAAACATTTCCTGATCCATCTGACAACAACAACACACGTTTCCACTGTGTGATGCTCCATCCCAGATGCCTTCAAGCCAAGAAAAGTTGACGGCACTTCTACACACAGTAAATATAAGACTTCCTTTTTGCACAGTAAAGTTTTAACTGGAATTTATGAATTTATATAGTGCTTGACAAAGGTTTGCCAGAGGAATCCCAATCCCAGGTGGTTATATCAGCTATAGATGAATGATGGTTCTTGATGCAGTGCCATCTGAAGGTTTGGAGATCAGATTAGGCTTGTGCCCTTGCCCTTTACACACCAGAATTCCTCCAGGTTCCTTGAATTGTTTAATGTTTAATTAAATGATAATTAAAATATCAAAGATCTGATAGACCACTTAAAACCAGCCAGTATTATTTAAATGTATGTATGTTAGAAATTACATGGGAAACAAGATATTTCACAAGATGAGAAAGGTAGAGAAAAAGAAAACGTCTCCTTTTTCCAGTGCCCAATTTTGAGGGGCTATATTTTTTTTGCATGGTGTTTGGAGATGTACAACCCCGATTCCCAAAAAGTTGGGACAAAGTACAAATTGCAAATAAAAATGGAATGCAATAATTTACAAATCTCAAAAACTGATATTGTATTCACAATAGAACATAGACAACGTATCAAATGTCGAAAGTGAGACATTTTGAAATTTCATGCCAAATATTGGCTCATTTGAAATTTCATGACAGCAACACATCTCAAAAAAGTTGGGACAGGGGCAATAAGAGGCTGGAAAAGTTAAAGGTACAAAAAAGGAACAGCTGGAGGACCAAATTGCAACTCATTAGGTCAATTGGCAATAGGTCATTAACATGACTGGGTATAAAAAGAGCATCTTGGAGTGGCAGCAGCTCTCAGAAGTAAAGATGGAAAGAGAATCACCAATCTCCCTAATTCTGTGCCGACAAATAGCGGAGCAATATCAGAAAGGAGTTCGACAGTGCAAAATTGCAAAGAGTTTGAACATCTCATCTACAGTGCATAATATCATCAAAAGATTTAGAGAATCTGGAAGAATCTCTGTGCGTAAGGGTCAAGGCTGGAAAAGACACCATCAATGCTGAAAGGTATATCCAGGTTCTAGAGCAACATATGCTCCCATCCAGACGACGTCTCTTTCAGGGAAGACCTTGCATTTTCCAACATGACAATGCCAAACCACATACTGCATCAATTACAGCATCATGGCTGCGTAGAAGAAGGGTCCGAGTACTGAACTGGCCAGCCTGTAGTCCAGATCTTTCACCCATAGAAAACATTTGGTGCATCATAAAACGGAAGATACGACAAAAAAGACCTAAGACAGTTGAGCAACTAGAATCCTACATTAGACAAGAATGGGTTAACATTCCTATCCCTAAACTTGAGTAACTTGTCTCCTCAGTCCCCAGACGTTTACAGACTGTTGTAAAGAGAAAAGGGGATGTCTCACAGTGGGAAACATGGCCTTGTCCCAACTTTTTTGAGATGTGTTGTTGTCATGAAATTTAAAATCACCTAATTTTTCTCTTTAAATGATACATTTTCTCAGTTTAAACATTTGATATGTCATCTATGTTCTATTCTGAATAAAATATGGAATTTTGAAACTTCCAAATCATTGCATTCTGTTTTTATTTACAATTTGTACTTTGTCCCAACTTTTTTGGAATCGGGGTTGTAGTTGGGCTGGACATTTTTCTGAAACCTGTCAACCCTGGTTAACAACATTACCTCAAACACAACTGAACAGATCTTTGTCTGAAAGCACAAAGAATGAACTGCTACACTGGATGCTGGATGATTGTATGTTGTCGGCTCTCAACTGCTTATTACAGGGTTACTATAAAAATTCACGAGGCAGTAGTCTTTAGAATAAGTCAAGTGTGATAGACTCTTAATTTTTGAAGCTGTTATTAATGTCGTCCTGCCCCACAATAATGGGCATAAGTTGCTACTACGATCACAAGTTGCTGCTGTGTTTAATCCTTTAGCATACTGCAATTTGTATGGTTTACAGTTATTTAACACAAAAGTCTTTTAGCACAAGTCTTTTAACACAAATCTACAGTCTTTTAGCACAAGTTCTAAAGTCTCTTAGCACAACTCTAAGTTCTTTTGCACAAGATCCAAGAATACTTAATCTTTATTATGAATTCTTACTGATCATATTTAAAGATGTTTGATGGATTTTTATGAAAGTTGCTGAGATTCCGATCGAAAACAAGCGATTGTATTTCCCCACTCTGCCATCTTGAAACTGCCATGTTTGATGTAGCCTGTAGGTTAGTCACCAATCCTCCCTCCAAATTATTTAACACAGAACATACCCTGACATAGTACACCACTACAACCAACTTCCAGGTTTTGTCTTTATTAAAGTGCTAAGCTTAAATTATATCATATTTATTATTTACAATTTGCTAATTTGATAAAGAATGAAAAGTCAAGCATAATAAACCCCTTCCTATATCAAGATGAGGGTTTTTTTTTCGATTATTGTGATCATAATCCAGAGTTGTGCTAAAGAACACAGAGTTGTGCTAAGAGACTTTTAGAACTTGTGCTAAAAGACTTTGGATTTGTGCTAAAAGACTTGTGCTAAATAACTGGATACCATTTGTATTGCCACCTGAATCAAGAGAAATTCCTTCTTGATTTGCCAAGTAACCTATTTTTGTAGTAGTTCTGCATCTCAGCTCCACTTACAGCTCCACTGTAAGCTGTGTCGTAGCAAAGCACACGTTACATTTGATTACCCTCATTGCCCAGGTACTATGAAATAGGGACATGTGGGCGGAGCTTGTAAATACAAACCACTGATAGGTCAAAAGCACAAAATCATCCTACTACTTCCTGTATTTGTAAGGTTAGCTGGCTTGAATCACTTTGGAAAAGCAATCTTCAGTAGTAATGTCATGCCTGATATTTACCTATAGCGATATTTTCTCATCGCTACTTAATTTGACTTTTCATTTCTTAATTATGGTGGTGCAGTGATTAGCACTGTCACCTCACAGCAAGTAGGTTCCAGGTTCAAACCTCGTAGCTGACTTGGACTTTTCTGTGTGGAGTTTGCATGTTCTCCTGGTGCCTTTGTAAGTTTCCTCCCACAGTCCAAAGACATGCAGATTAGATTAACTGGCTACTCTAAAATTGCCCATAGGTATGCATGGTTGTTCATCTCTGTGTTAGCCCTGTAATAGATGGATGACCTGCCCAGGTTGTACCCTGCCTCTCACCCGAAGTCAGCTAGGATTGGCTCTGGTGACCCTGAAGGATAAGCAAATAGATAATGGATGGATGGATTTTGTAATTGTGTTCCAAGTAAATCGACTAAGGCTGAAACACAAAGGGCTCTGTTTTCATTTTGCCATCAACACAGGGTATATTTATTTTTATTCTATCCATAGTCACTGGATATGAGCAATTGTGTGCTCTGATTGGTTACTCTACTACTAGGATATCAGCTCATATACAGTGAGTAAAGAAAAACAAAATGGCGGCGCGTGTTGCTGAACCAACCAAGGACGAAATAAAAACTCTACTCAAAAACAAAACCCCCCCAAAATACAAAAAAAGCAACAAAATATGGAATAAAAGTACTTGATGGTAAGAACCAATCATTATTTATGTTTTAAGAATTATTATTATAGCGGCGGCACGGTGGTGTAGTGGTTAGCACTGTCGCCTCACAGCAAGAAGGTCCTGGGTTCGAGCCCCGGGGCTGGCGAGGGCCTTTCTGTGTGGAGTTTGCATGTTCTCCCTGTGTCCACGTGGGTTTCCTCCGGGTGCTCCGGTTTCCCCCACAGTCCAAAGACATGCAGGTTAGGTTAACTGGTGACTCTAAATTGACCGTAGGTGTGAATGTGAGTGTGAATGGTTGTCTGTGTCTATGTGTCAGCCCTGTGATGACCTGGCGACTTGTCCAGGGTGTACCCCACCTTTCGCCTGTAGTCAGCTGGGATAGGCTCCAGCTTGCCTGCGACCCTGTAGAACAGGATAAAGTGGCTACAGATAATGAGATGAGATTATTATTATAGCATTTTTCACAAATTGCTACTGTCATTTCGTCGGTTTGTTTACGTTCTTCATCTTTAAGCATTAAAATTGGTTGGATTTTTTTAGACTGGTTCAAAAGCTCAAAGAAGTTTGAAAATTACAGAACTGAAATGTCCAAGGAAGAATGAAATAAATGTCTAAAGTTATTCTATACCTTGGCACAACAGCAAGATGGCACTTTCTACAAAAAACAACAACAACAACAACAACACTAAAGTCAATTCGTACAGCCATTGATAGGTTTTTGAGAAGTCCGCCTAATAACGAAGCCTTTACAATAGTTGCTGACCCAGCATTTTCAGAAATGCTCCATTTCTCAAAATCCAGTGAATGTGGATATAATAAAACAGTTATTCCACACAATCTCGTCGTACATGTCTTATAGCCAACTCGGCACTACACGCCTTGTCGGCTTTCAACTCATGTATGACTCAATTTTGTGGAACAATTGTGAAATATCAGAGCTTTGATAGAATGTCATCTGATAAAGTCTGCACTTGAACTTCTCTGCCTTTTCACAAAAGATTAAAGTATTGGCACCCTAGGTATGTACACTGCTATTAAAACAGACATGCTGTGTCTCTGGTGCAATCGACATGTAGCAATGCCACTGGTTTCATTTCAAAATCTTTTAAATACTTGCGTGTAGTCAGCACTCGATGACTTCCAGAGAACTGCTGTCATGTTGTAGAGGTACTTCATGAGAAACAGACTTGTGCATTTGATAAGGACAGATATGGTCCTGCATTTGGATTTGTTACTGAGTTGCATACATGTCAACCTTTGGTCAATCAAACCTGTATAACCAACCTCCAAAATCTGTATTTCCCTTATAAAATCTGTATAAGATGCAAATTAAAATAATTTACCTAAAATTTGAATGATAATTAACAATGATATATCCAAGTTACTTTTTATTCAATATAACAATAAACCTTCAGAATGAATACAAAGCTCCAATGTTTGACAAAAACACAAAGTGTCACTCTAATGTTCTGAATTGTACTCCATGACAGCTTTTTTAGCACTCTGCACCAATACCTCACTAGGCCGCATGTCACAGCAAGCGTCTGTGTTGATCTTGCCGGAGTGCCCATTCAGAATCTTTTCAGTCGCTAGTGAAAGTCGCTCAGGTGGAAATATGCTTTTCAAACAAAATGTTACTTCCTGGTTGGCGGGATTCTCGCAATGCGGTGTGCGCATGATCAAAAGTGGAATGAAGTCTCGCTACCACAAGATAACGCGCGATTTCATAAGACTCTTTACTGGCTGTTTGTGCTTTCTGTGGTGTACAGTACGTTTGTAAATGTTATGCGCTCTTTTATCATCGTGGGAATTGATTATAGCTCTAAATAAATATTGAAGTTTTTTTTAAAGAATCCGTATAACTTTATTTGTACGCCTGCATGCTACATTTATTGAATCAAATCCGTATAAAATACGGACATTCCGTATAGGTTGACATGTATGGAGTTGTACCATGGTGTTTGGGAGAAAAGTCTTATAAATGTTCGAATTATTTCATACAGCCTGTCTGTGCTGTATGATGATCCAGCAGAGGTCACCAAATCACTAGTACATGTATTATGAAGACGCGTGTTTGAACAGAGCCATGAGTGTGTGAGGAGTGTGTCAAACATGTACCGTGTGTGTGTGTGTGTGTGTGAAATGTGTGGAGTTGTATTCACAGGTACACATGAAGTGTGTGCCCGTGAGGGTTATGTGGAGTACAGTGTGTCTGCATGTGGTAAGTGAGGTGTCTGATTGGCAGATGGTAGTCTTTCTGAACTGCGCTTCTCTTGAACTCCTCTGTTCAGTGACATTTTTCCATTACACTCCGGATACTCTCCTGCTGCCCAGCCATGTGCAGACGTACGTGTGTGTGTGTGTGTGAATGTGAGAATGTGAGTTTATCTCCAAGGAAGAACCATCACCAGTGGTTTGGATGATATGTGTTTTTAGCTCACATGTCTCCAGTTTTTCATAATTGATAGTGTACTTTAATGCCGTCTGAAACTAGTGCTCAAGTGTAATTTAATCTAAAATCTTTGAATAATGAAGCTGAATAAAAATCGCAACTGTGTGTATAGTCTATAAATCATCTCCACTAATCTGCATGCATATTTCAATACTTTTAAAAAGCTGGTATTTCAGCATTTTTGTTACAAAAGCATGATCTATGTTGTCAAAAGCACTGTTGGTAAAAATTAATTATTTTAAACACACACACACACACACACACACACACACACAGTCCTTATAAGGTCATTTACAAACACATTCTTCAGTTTGGTACCTTATTGCCATTAAAAAAAAAAAAAAAAGAATATGGAGTGCTCCCTCTGGATTGGGAGTGAGTTACTGCCCCAAGTGAAGAAGTTCAAGTATCTCGAGCTCTTGTTCACAAGTGATGGCAAAAGGGAGCATGAGATGGACAGGCGGATTGGGACAGGTGGACCTCACCTATGGTCATAAGCTTTGGGTAGTGACCGAAAGGATGAGATCGCGGATACAAGCGGCTGAAATGAGCTTTCTCCGGAGGGTGGCTGGATGAGGAGCTCAGACATCCAGAGGGATCTCGGAGTAGAGCCGCTGCTCCTTCATGTCGAAAGGAGTCAGCTGAGGTGGTTCACGCATCTGATTAGGACGCCTTTTGGGCGTCTTCCTTTGGAGGTTTTCCAGGCACGTCCAACTGGGAGGAGACCTCGGGGTAGACCCAGAACACACTGGAGAGATTATATAGCTCATAAAATCGGCTTTTTTTACCGATTGATTTCTTGAAGTCCACAGAAAAGGCTTTGCAGATTTGTTTAAGCTTTGGTTTAGTTAGTTTTGACACTTCTTTAAAGGTTTTAGGGAGATTTAAATTTGAAAGATTACTGACACTGTGTGACGCCATGTTGTTTTAGTTTGTTTATAGTTTGGTTATCCCCCAAGGCGCAAAGCATTATGGGTAACGTGAAAGTGGTCAATAGCTGTGAAAGCTGGAGGATGAGTTCTGGTTACATCTTAAGAAACAAGCTGAGTTTCTTATCTGTAAATGTGTGTGTATGTATATTTTACAGGTCAAAATTGTAGGTCAGGTGGAATTTTTTAACCTAGGTTAGAAATTTTCAACCAAGGTTAAAATTTTTAACTAAGTTCCTAATTTGCTACTTGTATTAGGGAGATTTACTATATCTAGGGTTTGGTTTTGGGTTAGGATTTGGAATGACCTTGTATTTTAAACTACTTGATGACGTAATAAGACCGGACTCATCAATAAATTCAAAATATACATCACTGCTTCCATTGCAGTTGTTGCTGGTCTAGTGATTAAGGTGTTGGGTGAAGAGTCTGAGTTTGAACCCTGGTTAAGTATGACAGACAGACAAGAGGAAATACTTGGTAGGTGTAGACAGAGAGGAAGTGGATGGAGGAAAGAGAGACAAAAGAAGTGATGGAAAATCCCTTTCAAGAATCTTAGATCAGTGTTTCTCAACCTTTTCTACTTTAAGGCCAACCTATTCATACTTGTAACGAGTCACAGCCCATTAAAAAAAGATCCCTAATTATTTTGGCTCATGTATTCTATTAGAATCTAATAATCTATTAAAGTGTATCAGTGGAACGCAACATCACTCCCTGTTACAGATGGGAACCCAAGAATTAAATAACTGCAATAAAAACTATTTTTTAAATGTAGGTATCGTATTTAAAACTGTATGGATGTGCCAGAAGCTAAACCATGCATGCAGGGCATTGTCAGTCAAAGGGGATGAAATTTTTTAAAGATTATATATATTTTTCGTCTTTTGTATTTGTAATTATTTGTATCTGTACATGCACGACCCCAGCAGCTCTGCTGATCAACTTATGTTTAAATAAAGTCATTAATTAATTCATTCATTCATTGTGAGTTGAAAAATGATCCATCCATTGAGTTCCCCAACATCTCAAACTACCTGGTGCTGCAGACATCGTTCTACATGGACACACAGATGAAAACCTGGAAGAGCATGGAGACATACAACTTTTTATATGTGGCTGGGATAAAGATCTGGGGATCAGGACACTACAAAATAAATCCAGTATCGTTTTTGCCCAGGCAAGGAGGAATTTCTGGGCTTTTTGGACACGTCTTTGCGATGGTTGCTTGGACACTACAAGTTTTAGTAACGGGTGTAAACAAACCACAGCCACTCGATTCTCAATCCTCCCTGCTCTTCACTTCCAGCAGGCATCACAGATTCATATAATTTACCCACAAATGTATTTATTTATTCTGCCTACTGCTCGCTCTCACTTTGTGTGTGTGTGTGTGTGTGTGTGTGTACACACACGCACGTGCAGGTTAAAGGCAGAGGAGGAATGTGACAAAAATAAAGGCTCCTTCTTCTTAATTTACCCACAAATGCTTTTATCCCACTTGAAAAGTGTACAACAAACCAGCTACCAGATTTGGGATACTACGACATCCTGTACTATTTAGCATTTGGCTTCAAACTTGAAAAAAATTTACAGCCCACTAGATGGTGCTTAGTGGGCCATGGCCCAGTGGTTGAGAAACACTGTCTTAGATGATCCAAAATTTTACCTAGGTTGGAAATTATGAACTAGGTTAAAATTTTTTACCCAGATAAAAAAAAAAAATCACCTAGGTTGAATTTTTTTTACCTGTAACATATATGTGCATGAGTTATGGTGTGTTAATTATGGTGTGTTGATTACAAGCACTTATACTGTAATTTTAAATAAAAGACTTTTAAAATGTAAGCAATGGAGAGAATCACACATTCAGAACCTTCCATCCTGTAGTGCAAACAATATAAAATATACAAAACAAATGAGAATTCATATGGGATCACAAAACCAACATTTAATGTCTAACTAAACTACAGGAGACACGAATAAGCCTTGAGATAAAATCAAGAGTCCCAGCCGAGGTTCCCAAGAGTCTCTCAAATTAAATGATTGTGAGTGATGTTTGCTCCATATTGTCTTTGTCTTGTTCTTAATATATATATATATATATATATCTTTTAGGTGTGTGCTTAGCCTGACTGGTTACCTCAGTCATGGCTTCCAATAAAAAAAACTCCATGAGGAAATGAATTGATTTGATTCCACATTCAAACTGATTTATTATTTTCATTTAGTTCCTGCTCCATGTTCTCTTGATCTTTCCCTCTGTTCACTGTTAATTATGGGGTGTTGATTACAAGCACTTATACTGTAATTTTAAATAAAAGACTTTTAAAATGTAAGCAATGGAGAGAATCACACATTCAAAACTGTCATGGTCCTACCTGTGGCTTTCCTCTCATCAGGTAACATTCCACTCCTCTCCACTCAGTATTACCTGCCACGCCCGCATGCTCCTTCTCTATCAGGCTCACCTGCTGTAAATTTACCATCATTGACTCTCATTGACTTTCAGTGGCTGTCATTGGCTGTTTCCTATCACCTGCTGCCTTCTCTGTGTGTATTTAAACTGCAGTCCTCCCAAGCTTCAGTGTCAGATCGTCTTCAAGGCATCAACTCTGTCAACTCTTCAGCCCTGGTAATCTGACCCTGCATTTCTGTCCCCATTCTTGCTACCTGACCTGTGACTCTGTGTTTCAGCCTGTTCCCAAAGTCCTGTCTGTCGTGCTGTGCTGTCCTGTCTGCCTCCTGAGAGACTGCTCGCTGGGAGACCGCCTGAATACCAAGTGCTGCCAGCTTGCAGCCAAACTATTCTGACAATGCCTGATCCTATCTGATCTCAGAAGCTAAGCAGGGTTGGGCCTGGTTAGTACTTAGAGGGGAGACCTCAGACATCACCACCATGCTCCCACCAGCCATCCCTGCCTCTCAGTCCTCCTGCCACTGAACTTCACACACATCCTCCCAACTTCCTTTCCCCTGCTATCAATAAACTCAACATTTAACCTGTGCTCTTGGGTCCTCGTCTGTTTGTCCTGATACAAAACCTTCCATCCTGTAGTGCAGGGGTGTTAAACCTGATCCATAAAGGGCCGTGTGACTGCAGGTTTTCATTCCAGCCATGCAGCAGCACCCTGATTTGGCTTATTCAATCAACTGACACACCCACCCTTTAATCCCTTTAAGGGCCTTGTGGCTGCAAGTATTTGACTGTGTGAAGACAGTTCAGTTGATTGAATGAGCCAAGTCAGGTGTGCTGCTGCATGGCTGGAATGAAAACCTGCAGCCACAAGGCCCTTTATGGATCAGGTTTGACACCCCTGCTGTAGTGCAAACAATATAAATGGCATTGGGCATACTGAACAACCTGTGTTTTCCCCCCCAAATCTGTTCCTCTGAGTTACATGTCGGTCCTGGGATCAAGATGCTGACCTCTTTTGCTCCTCGGACCTGCCTGATCCGTCCTGGTGCCCTGTGTCTGGTTGGAGTCTCATTACATCGCTCCTGTGGAGGATGTCCCCATGTGGACAATTGGGGGTCGTGCCTGGAGGACGCTCTGGACTCTTGCAGTGGTGCTTTCGTGGCTGGGGACTGCAGTTGACTTGCTGACTTTAGGACTGCAGCTGATTTGCTGACTTTGGGACTGCGGTTGTCGTGAACGGTTTTGCGCTTGGGTTTCCGTTGGTGGGGGTTTTATAGCATCAACGAAGCTGACTTTGTTAGGACTGTTAATGTTATAGTCATGTTGTCTGTTATTGCCCTAATGAGGATGGGTTCCCTTTTGAGTCTGGTTCCTCTCGAGGTTTCTTCCTCATGTCGTCTGAAGGAGTTTTTCCTTGCCACCGTCGCCACAGGCTTGCTCATTGGGGATAGATTAGGGATAAAATTAACTCATGTTTTAAGTCATTCAAATTCTGTAAAGCTGCTTTGCAACAATGTTTATTGTTAAAAGAGCTATACAAACAAACTTGACTTATTATTAATGGATGAAATGCGATTGAAATGTGCACCAGGCTCCATCTGTGTGTGAGAACATGTGGTGACTGAACACAACTCATCTGTGTTTGAACCTGTTCATCCATCAAATTGCATCAACAATTATGTAACAGCGGTTAGCCATGCTTGTTTTAAAGACACATCACAGCTTCACAGTAAAATCGTCAGTGTTAATATAATACTTAGAGTTAATTTCATCACTTTCATCAGTGAACATATGGTCCCTATCTACAGAGTGTAAAATGTACACTGAACATAGAATTAAATTTCCAGAGTCAGTTTTACTCTGGTAAGAGTTAATATTCTACACTACACTAAGAAGTGTTAATCAAGTTTTACACTATGTAAGAAGTAACACCCATAGTGTTATTCACATTCAACACTGAAGAGTTAAGTGTTAAGAAATAACTTTTCCAGTGTTAAACCTACTTAACACTACATGTTGATTAAGAAATTACTCCAAAGAGTGTTGATTTTTAACTGACTCCTACCAGTGTTACACATGATCTTGTGTAGTCCCAGTGTTATGGCTCACCATGTAGAGCTATGACACAAAACTTAATGTTTGCAGGGGGGGGGAACACAAACGCAATTATATCCATAATACCAATTTATTCAAAGAAAACATGACATATTGGCATTAAAAGTAAACATAAAATACTACCAGCCATACGTCAACCTTTGGTCAATCAAACCTGCATAACCAACCTCCAAAATCCGTATTTCCCTTATAAAATCCTTATAAGATGCAAATTAAAATAATTTACCTAAAATTTGAATGATAATTAACAATGATATATCCAAGTTACTTTTTATTCAATATTAATAACAATAAACCTTCAGAATGAATGCAAAGCTCCAATGTTTGACAAAAACACAAAGTGTCACTCCAATGTTCTGAATTGTACTCCATGACAGCTTTTTTAGCACTCTGCACCAATACCTCACTAGGCTGCATGTCACAGCAAGTGTCTGTGTTGATCTTGCCGGAGTGCCCATTCAGAATCTTTTCAGTCACTAGTGAAAGTCGCTCAGGTGGAAATATGCGTTTCAAACAAAATGTTACTTCCCGGTTGGCGGGATTCTCGCAGTGCGGTGTGCGCATGATCAGAAGTGGAACGAAGTCTCGCTACCACAAGACAACGCGCGATTTCATAAGACTCTTTACTGGCTGTTTGTGCTTTCTGTGGTGTACAGTACGTTTGTAAATGTTATGCGCTCTTTTATCATCGTGGGAATTGATTATAGCTCTAAATAAATATTGAAGTTTTTTTTAAAGAATCCGTATAACTTTATTTGTACACCCGTATACTACATTTATTGAATCAAATCCGTATAAAATACGGACATTCCGTATAGGTTGACATGTATGACCAGCAGACAGTGCACTGGAATTTGTTTCTTGGGAACTGCTGGACAAACTTTCCTTGAAATCTGTAGTTCAGGAGAAAGAGACAGGACAAAACACCAATTTGTTTTATTTTTTAACAATAAAAAAGCAATTTATCAGTACATTCCATTGATTATAGTGACTTAAATAGAATCAATAAAGAACAATTATACCATCATCAAATTTGATGGTAAGTATGCCAGTGCTGGGCTGCTGCGCTATGTCAGAGAAGACCTCTGCATCCACCTCAGTTCCTGTTTCATCAAAAACCTTGACACCTTCACTGACTGGTGGAACTGAGAACTTCAAGAAAGCTATGACCAAAAAAAACCAAAAACATTTAAATCCATACAAAATGCTCAAGATTAACCAAGGCCATTCTCCAAAAACACATCAGCGCATTAGTAGCATGGTCTGAGGTGCTAACATGCTATTAATGCTGCCAGGCATTGAATCTTTCAATGGTGTACAACTGTAAATACAACTCAACTAAACCAACCACAAAACTCAGATCTTAATTGCTGACCCCTAAACATGCCCATAGGGTAGCTTGCCAAAAAGGTGAAGACAACGATTATTTTCAATTAAAAAAAAAAAACGATGAACACACCAACACTCTTAGTTCCTTTAGTTTTAACAACGGTGTGTAACTGACACTGTCATACTGACTGTGGCTTACCAGAATTTAAGAATTCCTTGAGGCTTGGCTCGTTTATCTTGACATATTTCTGTGTATTGTAGATTCTGGTTTTGATTAACATGATGGTATCTGCAAAGACAGCAAACTGAAATCAACATTATGATCCACAACACAGCAGTATAAGCTGTGGCACAAAAGGTAAATAGACAAACTGAAATGACCTATTTCAGCTTTAAAAATCACAAACACACACAATTCAATTTTGTACCAAGTGCATCAACTTATTACTTACCACCAGAGCACCACAGTACATTACAGAACAATCTGAAAGAAAAAAGAAAAGAAAATATGCATATTATGAAAAAAACGGGAAAACAAAGCCATCTCAAATGTGGGTATGAAAATATTTCAAAGTCCAATACACGTGCGTGCACACAGTATTTCTATCCAATTTATTGTGATTCACAATTTACAATTAAAGCCATTCTGCACGCACCACCACCTCCCCAGCCCTCACAGTTGACAACACGACATCCTGTGCTGATGTGTTCACACCTCGCTAGTAAAACATAACAAAATTCATTGATATTGATCAGAGTATGAAATTTTAGCGGCAGCGACCATGTTTTAGCAGCCACGGTGTGCGGCATGTAAACACATCCGGAGCACCGACTGCACCAACCGACACCGGAAACCGATTCATTCAAGGCCGCGTTCGACTAAAATCTTCATGCCAGCGTGCACGTTTATCTCCCCGCAGCATTGCCACATTAGCCACCACAGACACCAAGTCACTAATGTTAGCTACTTTAGCTGACTCCTGACACGTGCAGTGTTGGCTATTTTACTGGAATAAATGTGCAAGCATGACACACAACACAACACAACAGCCCGTCCTCGCTGACATTAACGTTACCTCGTGCTGTTTTTGTTCAGTTTGGCATTGCTTGGTCAGCCTTAATTATTTCCATGTGGCTGGTACATTTAAGCTAGCCGCCGACCCGATATCACGTTAGCCATTTGAAATTCGGTATTTGAAGACACGTACCCAACATTGACAGGTATGGTAAATGACGACGTACCTTTATTCTTACACACAGATTCTGCTTGAATGAAAAAACAACAACTAATAGTTTATTTGGAAAAACTTACCACAATCTTTCGATGCGAGGAAGATGGCGATGCCAGAGTCGATGTTGTCAGTTTGAGCGGGGAAGTTGGTGGGTGGGGCTTTTCAGAGTAATTTTTTTTTTACACTGGAAGGTATTGTGCTCTAATCGGTGTAGAATTAACTCAGAGAGTCAATTTACTTTAACACTAAATATGTGACACTGACAGTGTAAAACCTCTGTTAACTCCAATTATTTTCACCAACACTGGAAGTTATCTTGTTCAATTTTACTCTGTCCATTGTTAGAAGAACTCTGAAAGAATTAAAATACTTTGACACTGCATATTTTACACTGGCAAATTTACTGTGTTGAGTCATTTATTTACAACGCATAATTTCAATTCCACAGACAGTTCACTGAGACTTTTCAGTTCACATTTCAGTTCACTTTGATTAGAATGATTTGGAATGTGATTAGCTCCTTGGTGTAATAAAATTGCTGATTGAGTCATGCATCTGAAGGGTCTAGATCACTCTTGCTATCATATTGTACTCTTGTGGGAAATGCCAGGCTTGCATCTGGGACATGGAGAACCAAAACCGTGACATATTTATCTATATGTCACTCGTGAGGAAATCAATGAATTGTTTTGATAAATTTGGGTACTTTCTGATTATGAATGTGTCGATATGATAAAAAGAAAATCACACATTGGCTTGAAGATATGAAGTTTATCTTCGTGCGTTGAAAAACTCGTATTTTTCATATAAAATACATCGCGGAGCTGAATGACATTTAAATAATATTTTTGGCTTTTTCTTCGTGGTATATCAGATATATTCCATTCAGCTAGAATGATATTGAACAAGTCAAAGACGAGTTCAATATCATGCTAGCTGAATAGAACATATCTGATATACCATGAAAAAAAGCCAGCCAATATTATTATTATTACAACCCCGATTCCAAAAAAGTTGGGACAAAGTACAAATTGTAAATAAAAACAGAATGCAATAATTTACAAATCTCAAAAACTGATATTGTATTCACAATAGAACACAGACAACATATCAAATGTCGAAAGTGAGACATTTTGAAATTTCATGCCAAATATTGGCTCATTTGAAATTTCATGACGGCAACACATCTCAAAAAAGTTGGGACAGGGGCAATAAGAGGCTGGAAAAGTTAAAGGTACAAAAAAGGAACAGCTGGAAGACCAAATTGCAACTCATTAGGTCAATTGGCAATAGGTCATTAACATGACTGGGTATAAAAAGAGCATCTTGGAGTGGCAGCGGCTCTCAGAAGTAAAGATGGGAAGAGGATCACCAATCCCCCTAATTCTGCACCGACAAATAGTGAAGCAATATCAGAAAGGAGTTTGACAGTGTAAAATTGAAAAAAGTGTTGGAACATCTCATCATCTACAGTGCATAATATCATCAAACGATTCAGAGAATCTGGAAGAATCTCTGTGCGTAAGGGTCAAGGCCGGAAAACCATACTGGATGCCCGTGATCTTCGGGCCCTTAGACGGCACTGCATCACATACAGGCATGCTTCTGTATTGGAAATCACAAAATGGGCTCAGGAATATTTCCAGAGAACATTATCTGTGAACACAATTCACCATGCCATCTGCTGTTGCCAGCTAAAACTCTATAGTTCAAAGAAGAAGCCGCATCTAAACATGATCCAGAAGCGCAGACGTCTTCTCTGGGCCAAGGCTCATTTAAAATGGACTGTGGCAAAGTGGAAAACTGCTCTGTGGTCAGACGAATCAAAATTTGAAGTTCTTTATGGAAATCAGGGATGCCGTGTCATTCGGGCTAAAGAGGAGAAGGGCGACCCAAGTTGTTATCAGCGCTCAGTTCAGAAGCCTGCATCTCTGATGGTATGGGGTTGCATTAGTGCGTGTGGCATGGGCAGCTTATACATCTGGAAAGACTCCATCAATGCTGAAAGGTATATCCAGGTTCAAGAGCAACATATGCTCCCATCCAGACAACGTCTCTTTCAGGGAAGACCTTGCATTTTCCAACATGACAATGCCAAACCACATACTGCATCAATTACAGCATCATGGCTGCGTAGAAGAAGGGTCCGGGTACTGAACTGGCCAGCCTGCAGTCCAGATCTTTCACCCACAGAAAACATTTGGCGCATCATAAAACGGAAGATACGACAAAAAAGACCTAAGACAGTTGAGCAACTAGAATCCTACATTAGACAAGAATGGGTTAACATTCCTATCCTTAAACTTGAGCAACTTGTCTCCTCACTCCCCAGACGTTTACAGACTGTTGTAAAGAGAAAAGGGGATGTCTCACAGTGGTAAACATGGCCTTGTCCCAACTTTTTTGAGATGTGTTGTTGTCATGAAATTTAAAATCACCTAATTTTTCCCTTTAAATGATACATTTTCTCAGTTTAAACATTTGATATGTCATCTATGTTCTATTCTGAATAAAATATGGAATTTTGAAACTTCCACATCATTGCATTCCGTTTTTATTTACAATTTGTACTTTGTCCCAACTTTTTTGGAATCGGGGTTGTATACATACAGTACACACTCTTTTCCAGTTTTTCGATATCCGTTGGTATGTTTTTCTCTTGTAAACAGAGGGGAACCGTCAGGGCCTTTTAGGGCTTCAGAGAAGGCCCAAACATATCAGCATTTCAAATGTTATATTTAATTTCTTTCACTTTTTCATAATTTCATTCTAATTATTCTCTTCTAATTCTAATTCAGCCTGATTTTCTATCAAATTTACTTCAGAAATGAAAGAGTTACTGTCCTGAAAACATTAAAATAGCGTTATCCAATGAGATTTTTTTGTTTGTTGTCTCTAGGCAGAGAAGAGTTTACAGCTGGCTCACTCACTGGTTAGGACTTCATTGCCGAGACAGAAGGCCATGGCAGTGTATGTTTATGCAGGACATGAAAGATGAATTAACCAATCAGATTTTGATTTATAGTGAGAGGGACCAAAAATGTATCACCATCGGCCTTCTTGAATGCCAATGTGAGCTTAACCACGAGCCAGCACCATCAGTGCAGCAGTGAAGTCACCTTCCAGCTGGTGTAGCGTTCATCAGTAGTGTTAGCGAATGCTAATAAAGCGGTCAAGCCAGTGCTATAGAGAGCAGGTAGCACAGGCTAATGACGCAGACACTAAGATTTCTGTCTCTAGACTCTTCTTCCATGCATGCTTGCCACAGTATTTTTCACTCAGACTGACGTATTCATTCCGCTATGTAATTTACTTAGTGACTTTTAAAATCACCATCGACAATGACACATAATGGAGTGACCTGGCAGTGTGCCGCTAATCCCTTGCAAAATCCTTTGCCCTGTTAGTTTTTTGGTGTGTCTGGCTAAGTTTTGACTGAGCTCAAGTCCCAGCTCTAATAGTTACAGTTCGCCATTGCTTGTAAATATGTGTGAAGAATATCTCATGAAGTTTTGGTAGCCTTTTGGGTGTTCAACGCATCTTTCTTTTTCCTGGCGAACAAAGAAATGCTTCTGCACATGCAGCAGAAAACATTCTTATTGAATATTTGCATCAGCTCTGACGTGTAATGTCATGTTGTCTTGACAACCATGCAATATCGTAAACCATATTCAACGCTCATTCTCCATTGGGCAGAATGATGTAATACACTTATGATAAGCAATATACTAACAATATTGCATGCTATCAAACCAAATGAATGAAACCCGCTAGAAGGGAATTGAACAAATTTTTTATTCCATTGAAAAAGTATCCTGAATGTATAATAATTCCTGATATTTCATTCCGATGACATCACTCCCAGTATTTTCCTGCATGTTAAAATGGCGAACCAGTTCAAAATTAAAATTATTTTGATTAACTTCCGTACTTTGTTGTGGATGTGCCTATATAATATAAAGAACATTATATGGTGGCATGAAGATATTAAGTTTATCTTCTCACAATAAAAAATATATCACTTGTTTGCTTCACTCACTTGTGATATATACATTTATATACATTGAAGATAAACTTTCTATCTTCATGCAACTGTGTAATATCCTATATATATATATATATATATATATATATATATATATATATATATATATATATATATATATACAACCCCGATTCCAAAACAGTTGGGACAAAGTACAAATTGTAAATAAAAACGGAATGCAGTGATGTGGAAGTTTCAAAATTCCATATTTTATTCAGAATAGAACATAGATGACATATCAAATGTTTAAACTGAGAAAATGTATCATTTAAAGAGAAAAATTAGGTGAGTTTAAATTTCATGACAACAACACATCTCAAAAAAGTTGGGACAAGGCCATGTTTACCACTGTGAGACATCCCCTTTTCTCTTTACAACAGTCTGTAAATGTCTGGGGAGTGAGGAGACAAGTTGCTCAAGTTTAGGGATAGGAATGTTAACCCATTCTTGTCTAATGTAGGATTCTAGTTGCTCAACTGTCTTAGGTCTTTTTTGTCGTATCTTCCGTATTATGATGCGCCAAATGTTTTCTATGGGTGAAAGATCTGGACTGCAGGCTGGCCAGTTCAGTACCCGGACCCTTCTTCTACGCAGCCATGATGCTGTAATTGATGCAGTATGTGGTTTGGCATTGTCATGTTGGAAAATGCAAGGTCTTCCCTGAAAGAGACGTCGTCTGGATGGGAGCATATGTTGCTCTAGAACCTGGATATACCTTTCAGCATTGATGGTGTCTTTCCAGATGTATAAGCTGCCCATGCCACATGCACTAATGCAACCCCATACCATCAGAGATGCAGGCTTCTGAACTGAGCGCTGATAACAACTTGGGTCGTCCTTCTCCTCTTTAGTCCGAATGACACGGTGTCCCTGATTTCTATAAAGAACTTCAAATTTTGATTCGTCTGACCACAGAGCAGTTTTCCACTTTGCCACAGTCCATTTTAAATGAGCCTTGGCCCAGAGAAGACGTCTGCGCTTCTGGATCATGTTTAGATGCGGCTTCTTCTTTGAACTATAGAGTTTTAGCTGGCAACGGCGGATGGCACGGTAAATTGTGTTCACAGATAAAGTTCCCTGGAAATATTCCTGAGCCCATTTTGTGATTTCCAATACAGAAGCATGCCTGTTTGTGATGCAGTGCCGTCTAAGAGCCCGAAGATCATGGGCACCCAGTATGGTTTTCCGGCCTTGACCCTTACGCACAGAGATTCTTCCAGATTCTCTGGATCTTTTGATGATATTATGCACTGTAGATGATGATATGTTCAAACTCTTTGCAATTTTACACTGTCGAACTCCTTTCTGATATTGCTCCACTATTTGTCGGTGCAGAATTAGGGGGATTGGTGATCCTCTTCCCATCTTTACTTCTGAGAGCCGCTGCCACTCCAAGATGCTCTTTTTATACCCAGTCATGTTAATGACCTATTGCCAATTGACCTAATGAGTTGCAATTTGGTCCTCCAGCTGTTCCTTTTTTGTACCTTTAACTTTTCCAGCCTCTTAGGCTACGTTTACATTAGACCGTATCTGTCTCGTTTTCTTCGCGGATGCACTGTCCATTTACATTAAACCCCCTGGAAAAGCCAGGAAACGGGAATCCGCCAGCGTCCACGTATTCAATCCAGATCGTGTCAGCTCCGGTACTGTGTAAACATTGAGAACACGCGAATACGCTGTGCTGAGCTCTAGCTGGCGTCTCATTGGACAACGTCACTGTGACATCCACCTTCCTGATTCGCTGGCGTTGGTCATGTGAGGCGACTGCTGAAAAACGGCGCGGACTTCCGCCTTGTATCACCTTTCATTAAAGAGTATAAAAGTATGAAAATACTGCAAATCACACATGGACTGGCCATCGGGAGTAGCGGGAGTTTTCCCGGTGGTTCAGTGTGGGCCGGCGGAGAAAAAAAAAAAAAAACAGTTGCGCGCTGGCCTTTAATATGATAAGCAATGTTAACAGTTTCTTTAAGAAACTGTTAACATTGCTTATTACAGTTAACATTGCTTATTACAGTTGCGCGCTGGCCTTTAATATGATAAGCAATGCTAACAGTTTCTTTAAGAAACTGTTAACATTGCTTATTACAGTTGCGCGCTGGCCTTTAATATGACAAGCAATGTTAACAGTTTCTTAAAGAAACTGTTAACATTGCTTATCATATTAAAGGCCAGCGCGCAACTGTTTTTTTTTTTTTCTCCGCCGGCCCACACTGAACCACCGGCCCACCGGGAAAACTCCCGCTGGCCAGTCCGTGTGTGCTGCAAATACTGATGCAAATACTGCCCATTGTGTAGTTATGATTGTCTTTAGGCTTGCCATCCTTCCACTTGCAAGTAATAAGTGATATGCGCTGGGATCACACACACAGCGGCTCAGTCCCGAATCATGGCTTGTGCACTTCACTCGCGCGCTGTGTGAGCTGCGCAGGGCCGGAGTGCGCACCCTCCAGAGGGCACTCGCTGTTCAGGGCGGAGTGATTTGGAGCGCAGGATGCCTGCGGAGCCGAGCGTATCCGTGTATTAGGCTTGCCATCCTTCTACTTGCAAGTGGTGAGCCTTGCGCGGCTTGCCATCCTTCTACTTGCAAGTGGTGAGCCTTGCGCATGCCCTAAATGCACTGGGATCATGTTACGCGCCATCTGAAATGCATTGGGATCATGTTACGCGCCGTCTAAAGTCATGTGATTAGCGTATCCGCGTATTGGTGTTGCTGTGTGCACGGCTAACGGTTTTAGTGTAAACGCGAATCGTTTTAAGAACGTTAATCTGATGATCCGCAGATTCGACGTAATGTACACGTAGCCTTATTGCCCCTGTCCCAACTTTTTTGAGATGTGTTGCTGTCATGAAATTTCAAATGAGCCAATATTTGGCATGAAATTTCAAAATGTCTCACTTTCGACATTTGATATGTTGTCTATGTTCTATTGTGAATACAATATCAGTTTTTTAGATTTGTAAATTATTGCATTCCGTTTTTATTTACAATTTGTACTTTGTCCCAACTTTTTTGGAATGAGGGTTGTATACACACACACACACACACACACACACACACACACACATACATATATATATATATATATATATATATATATATATATATATATATATATATATATATATATATATGTGTGTGTGTTGACAAACTTGGGGTTGGAGGCACACAATTGTACAGAATGTCTTTGTATGCTGTAGCATTACAAATTCCCCTTCCCCAATGCCTATAAAGATATGGTTTGCCAAGATTAGAGTGGAAGAACTCGAGTGGCCTCACTATAGCTCTTGTGGCTGAATGGGCAGCAATCCTCACATCTGACACATTCAATCTATTATTACTCTCACCTTTATTTTCTGTGGCTACTTCTATATTGGTATTGTGATAAAGTACACATTCCAGTGATTTATGCCTGGCGTGGGTTGTTCTTATCTACCGTACTGCAATATAAATCTGGTTTTAGACACTATGGTTTATTAAAGTGTCACAAATTCTTTGTGGATCTACAACCCCAAATCAGAAAAACTTGGAACGGTATGTTGAAAAATGAAAAACAATGGTTTGTAAATAATCTTTGCTGCATTGTATTGCACTCAAAACACAGCAGCAGCACATGATTTGATGTTTTACCTCATGAATTTTATTGTTTTTCCAAAATAAACACTTACTTCAATTTTTATCCCCCGCTGTCCGAAAGGCCCGAAGGGGGATTATGTCATGGCGATTTCTGTCCGTCCGTCTGTCCGTCCCAGGAAGGGTGCTCACCTTCTGAAACCAACTCCTCTCACAATTTGTGGAGGAATTTCATGAAACTTGACAAGCGGCATTGCTGTATGTCAGTACAATGCATATTGTAATTTTGTTAAATTCGGTCCCATTTTATTATAGCCCTTGATTACCAAAATTATACTTTGACAATTTCATGAAAGTGAGTTTTCCTTCTGAAATCAACCCCTCTCACAATTTTTGGAGGAATTTCATGAAACTTGGCAAAATGCATTGTTATATGTCAGTAGTACACACATTATTATTTTGTTCAATTTGGTCACATTTTACCAGTGTTACAGCCCTTGATTAACAACCTTGTACTTTCACAATTTCATGAAGGTGTGCTTGCCTTCTGACATCAACTCTTCTCACAATTTTTGGACAAATTTCTTGAAGCTTGGCAAAAGGCCTTGTTATATGACAGTAATACACATATTGTGATTTAATTTTGTTTGTGAAAATTTTCCCAGAGTTTTGACCCTTGATTAAATAACTTGTACTTTGACAATTTCATGAGGGTGTACGTTCTTCTGAAATCAACTCCTGTCACAATTTGTGGAGGAATTTCACCAAACTTGGCAAAAGGCTTTGTTATATGACTGTTATACACATATTGAAATTTCATTTAATTTGGCCAACTTTTACCAAAGTTATGCCCTTGATTATTAACAAACTTGTACTTTGGCAATTTCATCAAGGTGTGCTTGCTTTCTGAAATCAACTTCCCTCACAATTTTTGGAGGAATTTCATGTAATTTGGCAAAAAGGTTTTTTTTATCCCCTGCTGGCCAAAAGGCCCAAAGGGGGATTATGTCGTGGCAATGTCTGTCCATCCGTCCATCCGTCCTGGGAAGGGTACTCACCTTCTGAAATCAACTCCTCTCACAATTTTTGGAGGAATTTCACGAAACTTGGTAGGATTCTTTGTTATATGTTGACAATATGCATATTGCAATTTCGTTCAATTCAGTCACATTTTACCAGAATTATGGCAGAGTTGCCAGTAGGGGATATTGTGCTCTCAGAGCACTTTTGTGATTTTTGCAACAAATAAAAAAAAAAGTAGGTTCAGTTAAATGTTTACCACTTTATAATGTTGCCATTCCTTCTCACAACACTTAAAAGATGGTTAGGGACTGAAGACACCAAGTGATGAAGTGTTTCAGGTGTTATTTTGTCCCATTCTTCCTGCAAACAAGTCTTAAGGTGTGCAACAGTACAGGGTCGTCATTGTCATATTTTTCATTTCAAAATTCACCGCATATTCTCTATTGGGGACAGGCACCCTCTTCTTCCACAGCCATGCCTTTGGAATGTGTGCAGAATATAGGGTTGCATTGTCTTGTTGAAATATGCATGGGCACCCCTGGAAAAGTTGTCTTAAAGGCAGTATATGTTGCTACAAAGCCTCAATGTACTTTTCTATATTAATGCTGCATCACAGAAGTGTAAGTTACCATTACCAAGGACATTGAAACAACCCCATATCATTTACAAACTCTGGCTTTTGGACTTGTTGCTGGTAACAGTCTGGTCCTTTTCAATTTTGATCCAGAGTGCTCAGCGTCCATTTTTTCAAAAAAGACTTGGAATACTGATTCATCTGAATACAATACACATTTCCACGGTGTGATGGTCCATCCCAGATGTCTCTGAGCCCAGAGAAGTTGACGGTGCTTCTGAACATAGTTAACATAAGATTTCCTTTGTGCACAGTAAAGTTTTAATGACTCACTTAAATATATTATTTACCATAGGGTGTGAAATATCCAAATCCCTTCCTATACTTCCTTGAGGAATATTGTTTTTAAACATTTCAGTAATTTTTTTCACAAATCTGTTGGAGAACTGGAGATCCTCAGCCCATCTTTGCTCCTCAAAGACTAGGCCTTTCCTTGGTACTGATTTGTACCAAATCATGATTACAATCACCTGCTGACATCGCCTGTTTCAAATCACATCATTATTTAATTGTTTTCTCTCATTACTTACCCTAAATTGCCCGTCCTAATATTTTTTGGAATGGTTGCAAGCCTGAAACACAGGAATGGCTGTACAGTGCCCTTCATTACCCTGGATGATCTGGAGAGATTGTCTAAAGGGGAAAGGTCTCAGATGCCCTGCTCTCAGGCTTGTAGTCCTCGAGTTTGACTCGTGCCTTAATTTTAAGGACTCATGACTTGACTTGGACTTGACCACTGATGACTCAGACTTGGACTTGTGCATTAACTGCATTTGGACTCATAAATTGGAGACAAGGACTTAGATTTTTTTCTTTACTTTTTGTAACATGCCATAATAATTTGGCATAAGATATTCATATCTATATTAATTTTTATAATAATTTCATGCAAGAGTGTCACACCTGCGCGCCTTGTCACATGCATTAGATAGACTCGCGGGCATGGTCCGGACAGTGTACGTGCCGTAAACGACTCGCACCTGCACAGGATTAAGGCTCAATCAGCACGCCTATATAAAGACTGTGAAAGCACACTTACTTTGTGAAGTATTGAGTTGCATTGCTGACCCATTACCAAGCCTTATTTCCTTTCTTGTTTGTTTTCCTGGTTCTCATCTTTGATTCTACCGAGTCTATGATAGCCTGTTTGTGCCTCACTCGACCTATTGCTTGCTTCACAGTTTTACGATTTTGCCTGCCATTCTACATTGTTTACCTGTCTTCACTTGTATTTATAAACGCACCTTCTGCACTTACATCCATCTCCCAACCATCTCTGACAGAATACTTCGCACTCCCTGACAAAAAGAATGCACATTCACCTGTTCAAACATCATGTTCAGGAACAAACTAACGTTAATGGTGTTAAAATGCCTGGATAAATTGCCCTTAGGATTGTCCGTTTTGCTTATACAGACTTCTCGTGCAGTGGGAAAAAAATGCACTGCTGTGTGTTCCATATGTAGAAGAACCACCAAGGAGACAATGAGGACAACCTCGAACTTCAGTCATCATTTGGCAAGACTATAGCCAGAGAAGGAAGTGACATGCTATGTTCATTGCCCTGTTGATAGCAGGGCTTGCTGACCAATGAACAAGCTTTTTATCTGTAGCCTATTAACTAAAATGGGGCAGTCAAGCAGTAATGTTAGTCCAACACAGTAGTAGAGACTGTTTCACATAAAGGCAGCAACAGCCACTTTCAAATGGTGCGACTGGAGTCTTGTTCTCGGACTCAACTTGGATCAATAGTGGACTTGACTCAAAATTTTCTTTAATGACTTGGACTTGAGCACTGGGGACTTGAGACTGGATTCGGACTCGAGATTTAGTGACTCGACTACAACACTGCTAAATGCAGGGGTGCCAATAATAGTGGAACGTGATTTTGTTGAAAATAATTTCATGATGATGGATTTGCTTTTCTCTAAATACATTTATTGACTTTATTTATTTTATTACTTCACCAAAAGGTGGATGTTTTCTAACCTGTTTTACTAATCTTTATGGGGGGGGGGGGGGGGGGGTGTCAATAATCCTGGAGGGTGTTGTATATTAAGAAATGAAATGAAGTTGACCAGGAGGAAAAAAAACAAACATGCAATATCTTAGGTTCATTCTGTCTGCAATGAAATACAAGTCAAAGTAAATTTAGAAATCAGTGCTTTCTTTTTTTAATTTGCATATTTTCATGCTGTCAAAACTTTTTCTGATTTGGGGTTGTATTTGTAAGTAAGCAAGTAAGTAAGTCAAATTTATTTATTAGCGTTTTTCCCAGACAAAATCACAAAGCGCTTTAAAAGAGTCATTTAAAATCTTATTTTTGCTTTGTTTGTCTTCGTGGTTTGTAGCTAGATGGTTTGTGTGTATGTGTGTGTGTGTCTTTACTGTATTCTAGGAGGCAGGTGAGGTTGAGGTAGGCTTGGTCGCATGGTTAAAAAATGGTGCATAAGGCCACCTGGAGTTCATGCTCTGTTCCTTAGAGACAGCCCATACAGTACACTCACCATGGCAACCCACACGACAATGGCGCTATTGTGGGCCTTCCATCTACCTGCTTTTATGCAAATTCTGAATGTGGGCATCATGAAGCATGAATGAAGAAGACAGAAATTTAAACAATGGCCCATATGCCCAGTTTTTATATTTGGATAAGATGGAAAACCTCCCATATAAAACAATAGGTAATAAGAGAAGTATCATTTTTGTCATAAATGACACAATGAGTGCATGTTTCAGTCTCTCTGTGGTTGAATTTGGCTGATGCTCTTTTGATTATTATGCCCTCTCCCTCTGGTATATTAGCAGTGGTTTAAAATTTGTAAAACGTTTGGATAGAAACTCCCAGTGGTCACGCTTTGACAACTATGCTTTGTGACAACGTCTATTGTTAAAAGCGCTACAATAAAATTACATCGAATTGAACCCACAGAACAGGAGCTAACATGCTACTAAAGGACAGTGTTTAATTGACATCATATATACACCGATCAGCCATAATATTATGACCACTGAGAGGTGAAGTGAATAACATTGATTATCACATTACAATTGGCACCTGTCAAGGGGTGGGATATATTAGGCAGCAAGAGAACAGTCAGTTCTTGAAGTTGATATGTTGGAATCAGGAAAAATGGGCAAGCATAAGGATCTGAGTGACTTTGTCAAGGTCCAAATTGTGATGGCTAGATGACCAGGTCTGAGCATCTCCAAAATGGCACATCTTGTTATGCAGTGGTTATTACCTACCAAAAGTGGTCCAAGGAAGAACAACCGGTGAACCAGTGACAGGGTCATGGTGTCGAAGGCTCCTTGATTCACATGGGGCATGAAGGCTAGCCCATATGGTCCAATCCCGCAGAAGAGCTACTGTACAGTAGCACAAACTACTGAAAAAATTAATGCTGGCGAAAAAAGAAAGGTGTCAGCCTTTCTGTTGAGATTGAACTGGTCACGACTTATTATTATTATTATTATTATTATTATTATTATTATTATTATTATTATTATCAGAATCTGTCATTTAAATCACACATTGAAAACCTTGTTTCTAAGCTGAAACTTAAATTAAGTTTCTTTTTTAGGAATAAATCCTGTTTCTCCTTCAAGGCAAGGAAATACTTTAATCTGGCAACTTTTTTTAAACCACTATTGGATTATGGTGATCTGCTCTTTATGAATGTATCTGACCTTTGCCTAAAGAAACTGTATACTGTATACCATTGTGCTTTATGCTTTGTTCCTGGATGTGGAAACCATATACACCACTGTTCTCTGTATGCTGCTGCTAAGTGGACAACTCTGCATGTCTGCAGACTTTCACACTGGTTGGCTTTTAAACCATATGTGCTAAAGAAGGCAACTGGACTTGCTTGGAATTCTTGAAGATGTTTTACCTCTCATCCGAAAGGCTTCTTCAGTTCTGTCTGACTAGTAAGGAGTTCCAGGTATTTATCCTCTAGTGGACCAAAAGCAACCCTAAGGAGAGCCGTGGAGGTCACATGGGTCGTTGACCCTCTCAGACATTTCTGGACTATCTGAGAAACTCAGGAGGATCTTCTAGAAACACAACATCCCTGTACACTTCAGACCCAGTAACACTCTGAGGCAGAAATTGATCGACCCGAAGGACAGAATACCCAGACCCAAACAGGACAATGTAGTGTATGCAATTCAATGCGGTGAGGAATGCATGGACCTACACATTGGGGAAACAAAACAACCGCTTCACAAGGAGAGCCAGTTCCTCAGGTCAGGACTCTGCAGTCTATTTTCATCTCAATAACAAAGGACACTCATTTCAGGACTGCAATGTATGCATTTTAGCCAGAGAAGACTGGTGGTTTGAAAGAGGAGTAAAAGAAGCCATTTTTGTCAACCTGGAATGATCATCACCTGAACAGATGAGGTGGTCTGAGACACCACTTATCAGCCACCTACAATGCAGTCCTTGGCACACTTCCCAGAAAACTGAATACACATCCACACCAAGACTCAGCTGACTTCAATGACTCACATGATGGCAGAGAGAGAGAGAACGATCCACAGATCACCCTAATGACTCTCTAGGCTGCTAACATCGTTCACACCTGGCCTCCAGTGACCCTAACAACCTACAGGATGACTAAGGCTACGTTTACATTACGTCGAATCAGCGGATCATCAGATTAACGTTCTTAAAACGATTCGCGTTTACATAAAACCGTTAGCCGTGCACACAGCAACACCAATACGCGGATACGCTCGGCTCCGCAGGCATCCTGCGCTCCAAATCACTCCGCCCTGAACAGCGAGTGCCCTCTGGAGGGTGTGCACTCCGGCCCTGCGCAGCTCACAGAGCGCGCGAGTGAAGTGAACAAGCCACGATTCGGGACTGAGCCGCTGTGTGTGAGATCCCAGCGCATATCACTTATTACTTGCAAGTGGAAGGATGGCAAGCCTAAAGACAATCATAACTACACAATGGGCAGTATTTGCATCAGTATTTGCAGTATTTTCGTACTTTTATACTCTTTAATGAAAGGTGATACAAGGCGGAAGTCTGCGCCGTTTTTCAGCAGTCGCGTCACATGACCAACGCCAGCGAATCAGGAAGGTGGATGTCACAGTGACGTTGTCCAATGAGACGCCAGCTAGAGCTCAGCACAGCGTATTCGCGTATTCTCAATGTTTACACAGCACCGGAGCTGATACGATCTAGATTGAATACGTGGACGCTGGCGGATTCCCGTTTCCCCGCTTTTTCAGGGGGGTTAATGTAAACGGACAGTGCGTCCGCGAAGAAAACGAGACAGATACGGTCTAGTGTAAACGTAGCCTAAGGCTATGTTTACATTACGTCGAATCAGCGGATCATCAGATTAACGTTCTTAAAACGATTCGCGTTTACATAAAACCGTTAGCCGTGCACACAGCAACACCAATACGCGGATACGCTCGGCTCCGCAGGCATCCTGCGCTCCAAATCACTCCGCCCTGAACAGCGAGTGCCCTCTGGAGGGTGCGCACTCCGGCCCTGCGCAGCTCACAGAGTGCGCAAGTGAAGTGAACAAGCCACGATTCGGGACTGAGCCGCTGTGTGTGAGATCCCAGCGCATATCACTTATTACTTGCAAGTGGAAGGATGGCAAGCCTAAAGACAATCATAACTACACAATGGGCAGTATTTGCATCAGTATTTGCAGTATTTTCATACTTTTATACTCTTTAATGAAAGGTGATACAAGGCGGAAGTCTGCGCCGTTTTTCAGCAGTCGCGTCACATGACCAACGCCAGCGAATCAGGAAGGTGGATGTCACAGTGACGTTGTCCAATGAGACGCCAGCTAGAGCTCAGCACAGCGTATTCGCGTATTCTGAATGTTTACACAGCACCGGAGCTGATACGATCTAGATTGAATACGTGGACGCTGGCGGATTCCCGTTTCCCCGCTTTTTCAGGGGGGTTAATGTAAACGGACAGTGCATCCGCGAAGAAAACGAGACAGATACGGTCTAGTGTAAACGTAGCCTAAGAAGGTCAACGACCCATATGACCTCAATGACTCTCCTTAGGGTTGCTTTTGGTCCACTAGAGGATAAATACCTGGAACTCCCCACTAGTCAGACAGAACTGAAAAAGCCTTTTGGATGAGAGGTGAAATGTCTTCAAGAATTTCAAACAAGTCCAGTTGCCTTCTTTAGCACCTATGGTTTACTATGACCTGGATGACGGAGAACCTTCATAGACACTTTTATATATAAATCACTCCTTGGGCTGGTTCCTTCTTATCTGTGTACATACATGTCTAAAAACCAAAATCAATATGGCCTGTGCTCTCACAATATTTTGTAAGTGATTCTCTCTGGAGTCAGAACAGAATTAGGGAAAAAAGCTTTTAAACATGCTGCTGCTTTCTCGTCTCTTCTCGTCTCGTCTTCTTCCACTTATCCGGGACCGGGTCGCAGAGGCAGCAGTCTAAGCATGGAAGCCCAAACTTCCCTTTCCCCAGACACCTCGGCCAGCTCCTCGGGAAGAACACCGAGGCGTTCCCAGGCCAGCCAAGAGATATAGTCCCTCCAGCGTGTCCTGGGTCTTCCCCGGGGCCTCTTCCCGGGGGGACATGCCTGGAACACCTCCCCAGGGAGGCGTCCAGGAGGCATCCGAAAAAGATGCCCGAGCCACCTCAGCTGATTCCTCTCAATGTGGAGGAGCAGTGGCTCTACTCCGAGCTCCTCCCGAGTGACTGTACTTCTCACCCTATCTCTAAGGGAGCGCCCAGCCACCCTGCGGCCGCTTTCGGCCACATTTTGGCCGCTTGTATCCGCGATCTTGTTCTTTCGGTCATTACCCAAAGTTCATGACCATAGGTGAGAGTCGGAACGTAGATCGACCGGTAAATTGAGAGCTTCGCCTTTTGGCTCAGCTCCTTCTTCACCATGACGGACCGGTAAAGCGACCGCATCACTGCGGAGGCTGCACCGATCCGCCTGTCAATCTCATGCTCCATCCTTCCCTCACTCGTGAACAAGATCCTGAGATACTTAAACTCCTCCACTTGAGGCAGGACTTCTCCACCAACCTGGAGAGGGCAAGCCACCCTTTTCCGGTCGAGAACCATGGCCTCGGACTTGGAGGTGCTGATTCTCATCCCAGCCGCTTCACACTCGACTGCAAACCGCCCCAGTGCATGCTGAAGGTCCTGGTTTGAAGAAGCCAACAGGACAACATCATCCGCAAAAAGCAGAGATGAAATCCTGTGGTTCCCAAACAGGATTCCTTCCAGCCCCTGGCTGCACCTAGAAATTCTGTCCATAAAGATTATGAACAGAACCGGTGACAAAGGGCAGCCCTGCCAGAGTCCAACATGCACTGGGAACAGGTCTGACTTACTGCCGGCAATGCGAACCAGACTCCTGCTCCGTTCATACAGGGACCGGACAGCCCTTAGCAAAGAGCCCCGAACCCCATACTCCCAAAGCACCCCCCACAGAATACCACAGGGGACACGGTCGAATGCCTTCTCCAGATCCACAAAGCACATGTGGACCGGTTGGGCAAACTCCCATGAACCCTCGAGCACCCTATGAAGGGTATAGAGCTGGTCCAGTGTTCCGCGACCAGGACGAAAACTGCATTGTTCCTCCTGGATCCGAGATTCAACTATTGGTCGAATTCTCCTCTCCAGTACCCTGGAGTAAACCTTCCCTGGGAGGCTGAGAAGTGTGATTCCCCTATAATTGGAGCACACTCTCCGGTCCCCTTTCTTAAAAAGAGGGACCACCACCCCAGTCTGCCACTCCAGAGGCACTGTCCCCGACTGCCACGCGATGTTGCAGAGGCGAGTCAACCAAGACAGCCCCACAACATCCAGAGACTTGAGATACTCAGGGCGGATCTCATCCACCCCCAGTGCCTTGCCACCGAGGAGCTTGCAAACCACCTCAATGACTTCAGCTTGGGTAATGGACGAGTCCACCTCTGAGTCATCAGCCTCAGTCTCCTCAGTGGAAGACATGACGGTGGGATTGAGGAGATCCTCAAAGTATTCCTTCCACTGCCCAACAATGTCCCCAGTCGAGGTCAACAGCTCCCCACCCGCACTGTAAACAGTGTTGGCAGAGTACTGCTTCCCCCTCCTGAGGCGCCAGATGGTTTGCCAGAATTTCTTCGAAGCCGACCGATAGTCCTTCTCCATGGCCTCCCCGAACTCCTCCCAGTTCCGAGTTTTTGCCTCCGCAACTACCCGAGCTGCAGCATGCCTGGCCTGCCGATACCCGTCAGCTGCCTCAGGAGTCCGGGAGGTCAACATGGCCCGATAGGACTCCTTCAGCTTGACGGCATCCCTTACTTCCGGTGTCCACCACCGGGTTCGGGGATTGCCGCCACGACAGGCACCGGAGACCTTGCGGCCACAGCTCCGAACAGCTGTGTCCACAATGGAGGTAGAGAACATGGTCCACTCAGACTCAATGTCCCCCACCTCCCTCGGAAGCTGGGAAAAGCTCTCCCGGAGGTGGGAGTTAAAGACCTCCCCAACAGAGTGCTCGGCCAGACGTTCCCAGCAGACCGTCACCATACGTTTGGGCCTGCAGGTCTGTCCAGCTTCCTCCTCCGCCAGCGGATCCAACTCACCGCCAGGTGGTGATCAGTTGACAGCTCAGCCCCTCTCTTCACCCGAGTGTCCAAGACATAGGGCCGGAGATCAGATGAAACAACTACAGAGTCGATCATCGATCTCCGACCTAAGGTGTCCTGGTGCCACGTGCACTTATGGACACCCCTATGCTCAAACATGGTGTTCGTTATGGACAAACCGTGACTAGCACAGAAGTCCAATAACAAAACACCACTCGGGTTCAGATCGGGGAGGCCGTTCCTCCCAACCTCGCCCCTCCAGGTGTCACTGTCATCGCCCACGTGAGCATTGAAGTCCCCCAGTAGCACAATGGAGTCCCCAGTCTGAGCACCCCTCAGTACCTCTCCCAGGGACTCCAAGAAGGCCGGATACTCTGTACTGCTATTTGGCCCATAGGCACAAACAACAGCAAGAGCCCTCTCCCCAATCCAAAGGTGCAGGGAGGCGACCCTCTCGTTCACTGGGGTAAACTCCAACACATGGCGGCTGAGCTGGGGAGCTATAAGCAAGCCCACACCAGCCCGCTGCCGCTCACCACGGGCGACTCCAGAGAAGTGGAAAGTCCAGCCCTTCTCGAGGAGCTGGGTTCCAGAGCCCAAGCTGTGCATGGAGGTGAGCCCGACTATCTCTAGCCGGTACCTCTCAACCTCCTGCACAAGCTCAGGCTCTTTCCCCCCCAGCGAAGTGACATTCCATGTCCCAACAGCCAGCCGCTGTGTCCGGAGATCAGGTCGTCGAAGCCCCTGCCTTCGACTGCCACCCAATCCACATTGCACCAATCCCCTACTGCTACCTCTGTGGGTGGTGAACCCACAGGAGGTCGGGCCCACGTCACCTCTTCGGGCTGAGCCCGGCCGGATCATTCAAGGATCATTCAAGCACACAAACCCCTCCACCACAACAAGGTGGCAGTTCTAGGAGGGGTGCTGCTGCTTTCTTCTGGAATAATGTACAGAAGGAACGGAAATTGACAAGTTAAGTTGTGCTATATAGAGTAGCTCTAAATCGCTCATGCATAAGTGACTGTGTACCTTTATGCTACTTGAAGTAGAAAACTGTATCAATCATGCTTAAAATTGTGAAATGTCAACAGCATGAATGATTTTTTTCCCCTTTTAATAATTGTTGGAAAAAGATGGACACATGCACTTTAAGGACACTATATTTTCAGTGTTTTTTGGAAGTAAAATAAGAAATCCAAACTGGAAGATGAACCAAGTGCTCAATGTCTTCATTGCTACTGTATCTTGCTAGGATTTCAGTTTTATTGCTGTGGTACCATGGGACCTGTTATACAGGTGATCCAATTAAAGCTATACTGCCTTTCATATTTTTCAAGTTTTGGTCATAAAAATAATTTTCCCCGACACCCAATTAGTTTTGTTTAGTGGACTGAAAGCTACTGAATTCAAATCACAGACTTCCAATTTTATTCTGTTTTTTTTTTTTTTAATAGAACAATTAATGAATTTCAGGCCATGTGGTCCTAAATTCTTCGCTATTGTTTCTTGCTTCACCATGACTCAATTCAAGATACTACATCATGCATCACATGGTGGGCTTTCCCCATTCTCGCAAGGCATTGTGGGATACAAATTTAAAATAGGAGAGAAAAATGGAGGACGTGAATGAAACATGAAAGACCGACTACAGTAATGGAAAGCAAGAAGAAAAGGCGTTATGTTGCGAAGGAAAGGAAACGCAGGACCAAACTAATAAATATCGGCGCTCAGCGGGCACCTCAGTGTGATCAATTGTTCGTTTAGCGACAGAATGATGTAGCTGTCAGTGCACGGTCAAGGTAAACCCGTAGATGGCAGTAATGCAACACTGGATGCCAGCTGCTGTAAAACCTAAAAGAAGAAACAAAAGAAGAAGAAGAAGAAGCAGGTAAACTTGCGCATGCACACATGGACTTCCTCTGTCTGCTTGATTGCATGAAGTGAGCGATTTCATGGACATTATTTGCTAGGGAATCCCCTCAAATTAAAAAACTTCCCAGCCATAGTATGGCCTGTTTTGTTTTATTTTTGAGATATTGCAGAAATAAACATATATCACAATGACCAAATTTCAGAGGGAACTAAATTTCAGCGATTTTATGAAATTGAAAGGCCGTCTAGCTTTAAAATATTCAGTGTATGTATCTGCAAACAGGATGATATCGTAATACAAGAGAGATTGAACACAATTACACACTTGTCTTAAAAAAATCCTCCAAAAATCAGTACAATTATTGTAATCTGCCTACGTATTCCAATATTCAGCGCCACTCGAACGACCGTGTTCTATTACATGCAGTCCCATTCATTTCATTTACAAAGACAAGATCTGACTGCTCGATGCATTATGAAAATATGTCTGTCAATATTAATGTATTTGAATCAGTCCATTAAAACAGCTGAGTGCTTATACATCTTAAATGGTATTTCAGTCATCCATTTAATTTTGATTGCAGTTACATCAATATCATGTGTATGCCATGTACAGTCCTTTAGGAGCAATTGATTCTTCTTCTATCCCACCAGGGCTTTGCAATAATCAAACAGTTCGTGTGTGGAGAAAAAGAGAGAGAAAGAGAGAGAGCTGCAGAATTCTCACAGCAAGTAACGTGTTGCTGTGTGTCCTACAGAGGCAGAATTAGGCCTTTGATAGGCCTCTGTGTGTGTGTGTGTGTGTGTGTGTGTGTGTGTGTGTGTGTGTGTGTGTGTGTGTGTGTGTGGCTGCCAGTGGTTTGCTAATGCTATCTAGCAGGAGTAAGCGACCCTGTACAGCTTAGGTTAGCTTGACTGGTCACTGGGGCTTTGTTTATTGTGTTATACACCCTACTGCTCAAGGTGCTTCATCTGCGCCCTACACTTAGCTGTTTATAGGGACATGACAACACTTCAGTGCAGTTAACATCAACATGAATCCCTCTCCCACACATACGCTTCTACATTACTCATTTGTCACACACTTTAACCCAAACGGTCTGAGGTAAAATCTAACTCGGCTAGGAAAATGGTTAGTGCCCAGTGTCACTTGGTCCACTTGCAGCCTGAAACTGAGATGCTTCATACAGTGATTTGCATTTGAGCTATTTTGCCCCAGATTCTAAATGCTGTTAAAAGCTTAAATACAATAGCATACTCTTTTGACCCACAATATCACTGCTCTTCTCATAAATAGGCTTAGATGGCGAAAATTAACCACGTTTTGGCCCCCAAAAAATCATCTCCTATTGTATACAAGTACAGAGCTGAATGTTAGAGAGTTTGGAGCTCTTTGGCAGTTGTAGGATTTGAACTCATGACCTTCCAGTAGATCAAGTGGAACCCTACCTGAGGAGAGAGAGAGACAGAGAGAGAGAGAGATTGTTCAGTTAAGTTCAAAAGATACATCAATATACAGTATATATTGACTATTTTCACGTACCCATAATGCTTTGAGCCTGGGGGGGGGACCAGGCGATATATTTGTTTACTAAGTCAGAGAACCTCAGTCATTTCTTCAAATTCACATGGGGGAAAATGACTTGTTCTGATTTAAAATTTTATACAATACCTAAAGAGGCTAAGCATCGAAAAGCGTGGTTAAACAGAATTCGCCGTCAAAATTTTACACTGACAGACAACACGTGACTGTGTTCTACACACTTCAATGGTGGAGTAAAATCTGATGATCCGAGTCACGAAGCCTACGGTACAACCCCTCTGTTTTCGTGTTTAGTCATAAAAAGTGCAAAAACAAGAATAAGTCAAAGAACTGAAAAGGACAAGTTTATTGAAGGATCAACTCCCAAAACAAAGCACAAATGATGCAGTGTAAGTAAGCTTACATATGCTTTGTCTTTTAGTATTTCTGTAGGTAGATCGAATGTAGGATTTGACCCTGTAGCCCTAACAGCTTCCTCTAACAGCCCAAAGATTGTCATAATCTGGTAGCATATGAGCTCCAGGAAAAATCAGAGTGAAGGAAATCAAAATCATCCATCCATCCATCCAACTATTATCTGTAGCCGCTTATCCTATTCTACAGGGTCGCAGGCAAGTTAGAGCCTATCCCAGCTGACTATGGGCGAGAGGCGGGGTACACCCTGGACAAGTTGCCAGATCATCGCAGGGCTGACACAGAGACAAACAACTATTCATACTCACATTCACACCTACAGTCAATTTAGAGTCACCAGTTAGCCTAACCTGCATGTCTTGGGACTGTGGGGGAAACCGGACCACCCGGAAGGAACCCATGCAGACACGGGGAGAACATGCAAAGTCCACACAGAAAGGCCCTCACCAGCCACTGGGCTCAAACCCAGGACCTTCTTCATGTGAGGTGACAGTGCTAACCACTACACCACCATGCCACCCTGAAATCAAAATCAACTTAAACTTAAAAAAGAAATTTGACAGTTCTGCTGTCTTTACAGTACTTACTTGACTGAATTCCTTGATTGTGTTCTCATGCATGAAGCATTTTATATTTTCTTACAGCTTTCTTGTCCTAACCAGCACTCAGCAAAAACAATTTCACTGTGGATTCTTCTATGATCAGTGTCGATCTTTCTCAGCTCTTCTGCCAATCTTTTAATTTGTGCAGGTCAGTAATTGTTGGAACACCCATATTCAAGTCAAGTCAAGTCAACTTTATTGTCAAATATGCTATACATGCTCGACATACAGCACAGATGAAATTTCAGTCCTCTCTGACCCATGGTGCAAACAGGCAATGCAATAAATAAAAATAGAATAACTGAAATAAACAATATAAACAGTATAAACACTCTAGATAAGAAATAGACATAGACTAAACACTCACAGGTAAATACACACACACACACACACACACACACACACACACACACACACACACACACACACACACACACATATAAATTGGAGCAAAGGGACATAAAATAACAGTCAAGGGCACTTGAGGTATAGCAGGTAAACATGAAATAAGCAGTATAAACAATAAACTAATAGCTGTTAAGGTGAGGTAGTGTGGAATAGTGCAAATGAGCGAGGTAAAGTGAAATGTGCAGTCCCTGAGTTCCTGAGTTCAGTGTGCGAATGAATGTTGAGAGAGTGTGTGTGTGTGTGTGTGTGTGTGTGTGTGTGTGTGTGTGTGTGTGTGTGTGTGTGTGTGTGTGTGTGTGTGTTGGGGGGGGACTGTGAGGGTGACATGATGTCAGATGCTGAAGGCGGGGCAGGGGGGTGTACGGGCAGAATCTGTGGCAGGGGGCAGAGGGGGGAGGAGGGGCAGAACAGGGAGGAAGTTGAGCCTCCTGACCACCTGGTGAAACTGTCCTTGAGCCTGCTGGTTTTGGCCCGGAGACTCCGCAGACAAAGCCTTCAGAGAGCAGTCTTCTTTGACAGACAAAGAAGGCTGCTCTCTGTCACCCAAAGTAGAGATGTTCAAAGCGTTTGATATGATATTTACAAGTGCATTTTTACTGATTGATTTCTCAAAGTCAACAGAAAAGGCTTTGCAGATTTCTTTCAGCTTTGGTTTAGTCAGTTTTGACACTTCTTTGAAGGTTTTAGGGAGATTTAAATTCGAAACATTACTGTCAGTGTGCAACGCTGTGTTGTTTTCATTTGTTTATATTTTGGTTAACCCCCCCAAGGCACAAAGCATTATGGGTAATGTGAAAGTAGTCAATATGAAGGAAACGATAATCTACAGAGATTAAGTGCACGTGTGTTTAAAGTTGATTTCTGGGTGCTGAATCAAGAACAGGAATCTGAGGTTATACTGGATAAAGTTTCACTTAAACTGGACATTCAAAGATGTCACCTGTCTAGTTTCCATGTGCCTGTACCCACTGTTGCCTCAGATTCCTGTTTTTGGCAGGCAGGAGTGAAACTCAGTGTGGTCTTCTGCTCTTGGAACCCATCCAGATGGATTGTAAATGTTGTATGTTCTGACATGTTCCCTGAGGTTGGAAAGAGTGCTTTATTTGAGTTACTATAGCCTTCTTGGCCATTATCCTCTGACCTCTTTCAACAATAACTGCCATTCACTGGATGTTTTATTGTTTTTCTCAGCATTCTGTGCAAACTCAAGAGACTGTCGTGCATAAAATTTCCAAGGACATAAGCAATTTCTGAACTACACAAACAAGCCCATGTCATAGTTTTCCCTGTTCTTAGGTTTGTTGTAAACTGCAGGTGTTCGCCTGTATGTGGAGGATTTTGTACATTGTCTCATCTCATCTCATCTCATCTCATCTCATCTCATCTCATCTCATCTCATCTTCTTCCGCTTATCCGGAGCCAGGTCACGGAGGCAGCAGTCTGAGCATGGAAGCCCAAACTTCCCTCTCCCCAGACACCTTGGCCAGCTCCTTGGGAAGAACACCAAGGCGTTCCCAGGCCAGCCGAGAGCCATAGTCCCTCCAGTGTGTCCTGGGTCTTCCCCGGGGCCTCCTCCCAGGGGGACATGCCTGGAACACCTCCCCTGGGAGGCGTCCAGGAGGCATCTGAAAGAGATGCCCGAGCCACCTCAGCTGATTCCTCTCGATGTGGAGGAGCAGCGGCTCTACTCCGAGCTCCTCCCGAGTGATTGTGCTTCTCACCCTATCTCTAAGGGAGCGCCCAACCACCCTGTGAAGGAAACTCATTTTGGCTGCTTGTATCCGCAATCTTGTTCTTTCAGTCATTACCCAAAGCTCATGACCATAGGTGAGAGTCGGAACGTAGATCGACTGGTAAATCGAGAGCTTCGCCTTTTGGCTCAGCTCCTTCTTCACCACGACGGACCGGTAAAACGACTGCATCACTGCGGAGGCTGCACTGATCTGTCTGTCAATCTCACACTCCATCCTTCCCTCACTCGGGAACAAGATCCCGAGATACTTAAACTCCTCCACTTGAGGCAGGACTTCTCCACCAACCTGGAGAGGGCAAGCCACCCTTTTCCAGTTGAGAACCATGGCCTCGGACTTGGAGGTGCTGATTCTCATCCCAGCCGCTTCACACTTGACTGCAAACTGCCCCAGTGCATGCTGAAGGCCCTGGCTTGAAGAAGTCAACAGGACAACATCATCCACAAAAAGCAGAGATGAAATCCTGTGGTTCCCAAACAGGACTCCCTCCGGCCCCTGGCTGTGCCTAGAAATTCTGTCCATAAAAATTATGAACAGAACCGGTGACAAAGGGCAGCCCTGCCAGAGTCCAACATGCACTGGGAGCAGGTCTGACTTACTGCTGGCAATGCAAACCAGACTCCTGCTCCGTTCGTACAGGGACTGGACAGCCCTTAGCAAAGAGCCCCGAACCCCATACTCCCGAAGCACCCCCCACAGAATACCACGAGGGACACGGTCGAATGCCTTCTCCAGATCCACAAAGCACATGTGGACTGGTTGGGCAAACTCCCATGAACCCTCAATCACCCTATGAAGGGTATAGAGCTGGTCCAGTGTTCCATGACCAGGACAAAAAACGCATTGTTCCTCCTGGATCCAAGGTTCGACTATTGGCTGAATTCTCCTCTCTAGTACCCTGGAGTAAACCTTCCCGGGGAGGCTGAGAAGTGTGATTCCCCTATAATTGGAGCACACTCTCCGGTCCCCTTTCTCTGCCACTCCAGAGGCACTGTCCCCAACCGCCATGCGATGTTGCAGAGGCGTGTCAGCCAAGACAGCCCCACAACATCCAGAGACTTGAGATACTTAGGGCGGATCTCATCCACCCCCAGTCCCTTGCCACCGAGGAGCTTGCAGACCACCTCAGTGACCTTGGCTTGGGTAATGGACGAGTCCACCTCTGAGTCATCAGCCTCTGCTTCCTTAATGGAAGACGTGATGGTGGGATTGAGGAGATCCTCGAAGTATGTATTTCTTCCACCGCCCGACAATATCCCCAGTCAAGGTCAACAGCTCCCCACCTGCACTGTAAACAGTGTTGGCAGAGTACTGCTTCCCCCTCCTGAGGCACCGGACGGTTTGCCAGAATTTCTTCGAGGCTGACCGATAGTCCTCCTCCATGGCCTCACCGAACTCCTCCCAGTTCCGAGTTTTTGCCTCCGCAACTGCCCGAGCTGCGGCAGGCCTCGCCTGCTGATACCCATCAGCTGCCTCAGGAGTCCCAGAGGCCAACATGGCCTGATAGGACTCCTTCTTCAACTTGATGACATCTCTTACTTCCGGTGTCCACCATCGGGTTCGGGGATTGCCGCCATGACAGGCACCGGAGACCTTGCGGCCACAGCTCCAAACAGCCGCGTCAACAATGGAGGCAGAGAACATGGTCCACTCAGACTCAATATCCCCCGCCTCCCTCGGAAGCTTGGAGAAGCTCTCCCGGAGGTGGGAATTAAAGACCTCCCCGACAGAGTGCTCGGCCAGACGTTCCCAGCAGACCCTCACCATACATTTGGGCCTGCCAGGTCTGTCCAGTTTCCTCCTCCTCCAGTGGATCCAACTCACCACCAGGCGGTGATCAGTTGACAGCTCAGCCCCTCTCTTCACCCGAGTGTCCAAGACATAGGGCCGGAGATCAGATGAAATGACAACAAAGTCAATCATCGACCTCTGACCTAAAGTGTCTTGGTACCACATGCACTTATGGACACCCCTATGCTCGAACATGGTGTTCGTTATGGACAAACCGTGACTAGCACAGAAGTCCAATAACAAAACACCACTCGGGTTCAGATCGGGGAGGTCGTTCCTCCCAATCACGCCCCTCCAGGTGTCACTGTCATTGCCCACGTGAGCATTGAAGTCCCCCAGTAGAACAATAGAGTCCCCAGTCTGAACACCTCTCAGTACCTCTCCCAGGGACTCCAAGAAGGTTGAATACTCTATACTGCTAATCGGCCCATAGGCACAAACAACAGCAAGAGCCCTCTCCCCAACCCGAAGGCGCAGAGAGGCGACCCTCTTGTTCACTGGGGTAAACTCCAACACATGGCGGTTGAGCTGTGGACCTATAAGCAAGCCCACACCAGCCCGCCGCCACTCACCGTGGGCGACTCCAGAGAAGTGGAGAGTCCAGCCCCTCTCAAGGAGCTGGGTTCCGGAGCCCAAGCTGTGCATGGAGGTGAGCCCAACTATCTCTAGCCGGTACCTCTCAACCTCCTGCACAAGCTCAGGCTCTTTCCCCCCCAGCAAAGTGACATTCCATGTCCCAACAGCTAGCTGCTGTGTTCGGGGATCAGGTCATCGAGGCCCCTGCCTTCGACTGCCACCCAATCCACACTGCACCGGCCCCTTACTACTACTTCTGTGGGTGGTGAACCCACAGGAGGTTGGACCCACGTCACCGCTTTGGGCTGAGCCTGGCCGGGCCCCGTGGGCAAAGGCCCGGCCATCAGGCGCTTGCATACGAGCCCCAACCCCGGGCCTGGCTCCCGGGTGGGGCCCCGGCTGCGCCATACCGGGCAACGTCATGGTCCTTGTTTTATAAATTTCCATAAGGGGTTTGGTGAACTTCTCTTGGTCTGGCCTGTCACCTAGGACCTGTTTGCCTTGGGAGACCCTAACAGGGGTGTAATGCCCCGACAACATAGCTCCTAGGATCATTCAAGCACACAAACCCCTCCACCACAATAAGGTGGCAGTTCTAGGAGGGGTTTGTACATTATGCCATTGCTAAATGATTGGCTGACTGTGTTCTGGGATTCCTCAGTATGACCTATAGATACGGCCACCATGAACTACAACTCCCATCATACACAGTCACAATCACACTCACAGTCACCTGAATACTGATTATGTACACCCATTCCTCATCAAACACACTATATAAACAGACTTTCGTAGGAAGTAATGCTCAGTGAGCTCTTACTTGAATTTTCCAAGTCTTGCTCTCATTGTTAATGTTTTGGTTTTGATCTTGATCTGGGGTGGCACGGTGGTGTAGTGGTTAGCACTGTCACCTCACAGCAAGAAGGTTTTGGGTTTGAGCCCAGTGGCCGACAGACGCCTTTCTGTATGGGGTTTGCATGTTCTCCCTGTATCTTTGTAGGTTTCCTCTGGGTGCTCTGGTTTCCCCCACAGTCCAAAGACATGCAGGTTAGGCTAATTGGTGGCTCTAAATTGACCGTAGGTGTGAATGTGAGTGTGAATGGTTGTTTGTCTCTGTGTCAGCCCTGCAATGACCTGGCGACTTGTCCAGGGTGTACCCTGCCTCTCGCCCATAGTCAGCTGGGATAGGCTTGTACAACCCTGCACAGGATAAGTGGTTATGGATGGATGGATCTTGATCTGGTTCCTGTTTTTTTTAGCTTATGCAAGCACACATCATTCGTCATTCATCCATCCGTCCACAATTTACAAAAATTGCTATTCCTCCTAAAGGATTGATCAGATTTCAAACTCGCATACAATGTTCCCAGGGTGGGTGTGCATAAAAGTTGTCAAGATGGTGGTGCCACCTGTCATATTTATGGTTTTATGGGCGTCTTGGCCAGTATGAGCTACAACCTCATTGAGGCTATTTGTGTTGTTGTTGTTGGTTGTTACTCATATTGTTATTTGCATATTGTCTGACTTTTTTTCCTGAACCAGAATCCAAGTTTTTCACACTTTGGATTTGTTTGCCCTCTTTATAAATAATCTCTTTAAGTACCTTCACATCGACCTCCAGCACATTACCTGACAGGTAATGGAATGAATGAGCAGATGTACAGGTGTTACAGTACATCCAATAAAGTGGATAGTGGGTGTATTATTTACTTTATATTCTTGATTTGTTCTTTTTTCCTATCAAATTATACATCCATATTTAAAAGGATAAATATTGGTTTCCAAGGTGCACTATAATATAAAAATATAAATGCACTCGTCACAGAATGAGGTAGATATTAAATAAAGCACTAACTACTCTCTTTTTTTCTCAGTGTGTGAGATAAGAAAATATACATGCTTCAGTGGCTTAATGTATAATATACAAGTTGAATCTTGCATATGTAAAAGAGAACATTTACACATGAATTTACACACAACTCCCCAGCTAGCTAGTTGATCTCGGTTGCCAGTCACATACATGCCTACAGGGCTATAAAACTTCCTAGGAATGTGAAAAGGGCAGTGAGGGGGGTAGAGCTCCATGAGCCAGAGCCATGCATTTCTAATTATCCCCCAGTGGGCCCAGCACAGCTGGTGGAGTCAAAGGCACAGTCCAATCTTGCAACAAAAAAAACACACGCGTCTTTTTAAAGGGGAACTGAAGGCAAATTTATCAAAATTATATTTCTCATTTTATTACAGCCCGTGGCCGGCGAGGGCCTTTCTGTGTGGAGTTTGCATGTTCTCCCCGTGTCCGCGTGGGTTTCCTCCGGGTGCTTCGGTTTCCCCCACAGTCCAAAGACATGCAGGTTAGGTTAACTGGTGACTCTAAATTGACTGTAGGTGTGAATGTGAGTGTGAATGGTTGTCTGTGTCTATGTGTCAGCCCTGTGATGACCTGGCGACTTGTCCAGGGTGTACCCCGCCTTTCGCCCGTAGTCAGCTGGGATAGGCTCCAGCTTGCCTGCGACCCTGTAGAACAGGATAAAGCGGCTAGAGATAATGAGATGAGATGAGATTTTATTACAGATAGGAATTCATTTCTGATAGCCATTTTGTCACTGCTATAGCAAGTTATGAGTGTTTGAAATATGCTATGTTATCAGTCCATATGTCAAAGCAATGGCTGTAAACGAGATTCGTTGAGACCTGTGCGAGACATCGTAAGACGGAAGTAAAATGTACAGCGGAAATCAAAGCGACCAACATCTGCCAACGTTGTCAAAAGATGCACGTGCCCTCTTTCGAATGCTGATGTAATCAAGCCGGAAGTTTTCCATGTCCGAAATCGCTCCCTACTCGCTATATAGGGCACTATACAGTGGGGACGCCATTTTGTCGTGCTGTCCGAAACCTTACTGAGGATTACGAGGGAAATGCGCTCAGTATAATATGTATTTATCACAAAAATACATGCATGTATTTATTATTTTGAAAACCCACAAGCCGCCTGATCTGGCCTGTTTTAATTGTGCGACAGTAATGACGTAAATACCAGCACGACGGACTAGTCCTTAACCTGTCATTTTCCCAGCTCTTCTCAGTTGGTTCGAAGTCGTATGGTATAATCTCCATGTCATGTATGCGAGGGAGGCGGATGTATGTGCAGAAGTATACAGTTTAATAAAGTGCAGAATATATATACAGTGAGAATATATACAGAAGCAAACAATCCAAAATGGCAGGCTATATCAAAAACAAGAATACAGGCAAAAGGGTCAGTCGAGGCGCAAACAGTACATCAAAGGCTAAGCGAGGACAAGAACGAGAAACAGGCACAAGGATTGTGAAACAGGAAATCAAGACAATGGGTGGAAAGGCTTGGTAATGCGTATTGTAATACTTTGCAATGCAAATGCATCAGCACAGTCCTTAAATAGGCAAACACATAGTTCCTTAATTGAGCTCAGGTGCGCCTTGTTCATGGCAAGCATGCTGGAGTCCACTCGGTGTGCGTGCAGCCCGAGGCGCACCTTCAGGTGCACGCGCCACAGCGCGCAGGACTGACACTCCATCACTGATGAAGCTGGCAAATCTCGAAATTAATCTAAATTGGAATGATATGGCGATCTGGCCGCTGTGTAAACAGTTTTCAAAATGGCGGTGCTGACACTTCACGTTTGAAGTCTTGCACAAGTCTCGTGAAGATCGCATGGATAAGTGACACCTGCCGTGGACCATACGAACTACATTCAACATGAATGTAGGCTGATAAGTGATAAGGCTGATAAGTGTAATATAATATGCCAATACGAGTCACGATATAAGGTTAATAAAACTGAAAATGTAATTGAATAATGCGTTAATTAAGAAATAAAGCAAGTTTGAAAATGACTTCAGTTCCCCTTTAACAGAATCATCTGGGGAGAAAAAGCTCCATATGAACTCACTGGCCACTTTATTAGGTACACTCATCCACCTTCAGTTAATGTTCACTTCAAACATCAGAATGGGAAAAATTGTGATCTCTGTGACTTTCACTGTGACATGAGCCAGATGGACTGGTTTGCATATTTCAGAAACTGCTGATCTCCTGGGGTTTTCACACACAATAGTCTCTAGAGTTTACACAGAGTGGTGCAATAAAAAAAAAAAAAACACTGAATGAGCGACAGTTCTGTAGGTGGAAATGTCTTGTTGATAGGAGACATCAGAGGAAAATAGCCAGATTGGTTCGAGCTGCCAGGAAGGATATAGTAACTCATAAGCACTCTTTACAACCATGGTGAACAGAAAAGCATCTCAGCATGCAACAGCTGAAGACCACATTGGGTTCCGCTCCTGCCAGCCCAAGAACAGGAATCTTAGAATCAAGAACAAGTGGCCGGTGAGTGTAGATTTCAGATCTATTAGATTCATTTCGTTTTTTTTTTTATTGATTTTTTTCTTGACATGATTAAATAGTGTTGGATTTTTTGTAGAATGCTTGGTTATAGTATAGTGGGATTCAAAAGTTGAGTCCACCACCAATCAATTAGGCCAACTTGATCCAATTTTATTTCTCAATAATTTAATAAAAGGTTCAATATAAAAAAGGTATAAAGATAAATCAGATTCACCAGAACCTCAACCTGAATACAAGCATGTTTTGATATCTTTTGTTATTGAAAAATATCATTTCAAGTATTAGAAATTTTAATATATCAGGCCTATATGCTATTAACTTTTGAATGTGTGTGATTCTATATAAAGTTGGTCAAAAATTTAGCAACTTAATTATAGCAACAAATTATGGCAATATATAATTTTCCCCCTTATCAGGGTTGTGGTAGATCGGGAGCCTATCCTGAGAACATTGGGCGAATACACCCTGGATGGGGTGCGAATACATTTTCACACACTCACTAACAATTTGTCTGAACTATTCCACCTACAACCAGGACCTCTGGCAGAGAACCAACCAGCTTTCTGCAGAAAAAGAGATCCTGAGATGGTGCTGGAGGTGGATCGGCCACACACTCCGCAAGCCAGCCTCCAACATCACCAAACAAGCGCTCACCTGGAATCCCCAAGGCAAGAGGAACAGAGGACAGCCCAGAAACATGTGGCGCTGAGACCTTGAAGCTGACACCAAAAGAATGGGATACATCTAGAGCCAACTGGAACAGATAGCCCCAGACCGAGATGCCTGGAGATCCCTTGTTGGCGGCCTATGCCCCAGGAGGGGTAGAAGGCGTAAGTAGGTAAGTCCACCTACTGGCATGCTTTTGGAAGGTGGGACAAAACTGGAGAACTCAGAGGGAACCCATGTGGACATGCAGAAATTCCACACAGACCCTGGAGTTGTGACCTGTAACACTATACACTGTGTCAACATGCTGCCTGTACTTAATTAAAATATTTAATTTAAATATTTTATTAAGTAGCATCAATCAACCACGAGTTGGCCTTGTGGTTAGCATATCTGTCTCTCGACCAGTCGATCACGATTTCCGTTTGTGGTTGGGTCATACCAAAGACCATCATAAAAAATGGTACCTACTGCCATCTGGCGAGGCACGCTGCAATACAGATGCGGGTAGGGAATCAAACTCTCGCAGTTACCAGATGACTGTAACCCTAGCTATGTAATAGGTGAGAAGCATATCTGCCTCTCGACCAGTCAATCACGATTTCCGTTCGCGGTTGGGTCATACCAAAGACCATCATAAAAAATGGTACCTACTGCCATCTGGCGAGGCACGCTGCAATACAGATGTGAGTAGGGAATCAAACTCTTGCAGTTACCAGATGACTGTAACCCTAGCTATGTAATAGGCAAGAAGCCAAAGGGTACTGAAATGGATATCGACGCCATCCGATGTGCCTCGTGGCATGGGAAGGCCTTTTGAGCATCAGTCAACATGTTTTATACTGTACCAAATAGCATCATATGCAGTACATGAGTTAAATAATTTATCTATTTTTCTTCCAAGCTTTCTGTTATCCAACCATTATCTGTAGACGCTTATCCTGTTCTACAGGGTCGCAGGCAAGCTGGAGCCTATCCCAGCTGACTATGGGCGAGAGGCGGGGTACACCCTAGACAGGTCGCCAGGGCTGACACAGAGACAAACAACCATTCACACCTACAGTCAATTTAGAGCCACCAATTAGCCTAACCTGCATGTCTTTGGACTGTGGGGGAAACTGGAGCACCCGGAGGAAACCCACGCAGACACGGGGAGAACATGCAAACTCCACACAGAAAGGACCCCTTCAGCCACTGGGCTCAAACCCAGAACCTTCTTGCTGTGAGGCAACAGTGCTAACCAGTACACCACGGTACCACCTTCTGAAAAGTTTCAATAACATCAAAATATGCATGCTTTTCAATAACTTCATACAGAAGAATACACATATAATGTGTGTTAACAAAATGCTTAATCAATAAAACAAACCCTGGTAACGGACTTTTTTGGACACATGCCAGTATTTGTGCTTGTGTGCTGAGGTAGTTTTGCTTTTGTGATAGTGTTATTTACGAACTGTCTCAAACATTTTATTCACTAGCTGCTATATACCATGACTTTCGTACATGGTGACAGTTGGAAATAGAAGTGTCTGAAGCATCTTGTCTGTGTTTGCAGTTAGGTAGTAGTGACACAGTGTGAGTCTCTGACCTCAGTGTAATGCTGTCAAGGTGTTAGACTTACACAGACAGACACTCTGTCTCCTCTGGGCTTTTCGTATTGGGAATTCACGACTTCATGTGCGTCATTAAATACAGATACAGTACCAGTCACAAGTTTGAAAACACCTTCTAATTCAATGGTTTCTCTTTATTTTTCTTAATTAAAAGACACTCCATGCCTCAAAGTAATGATGGATGTTGTTTCTCTTTACTTATTTGAGCGGTTCTTGACAAAAAATTGAGTTGTGGAATAGGACTATTTACTGTATTTTTATTATTGACTATTTACTGTTTGACGATTTTACACATTAAAGTGGCATGAAATTGCACCAATTAACTTTTGATGAGGCACTCCTGTTAACTGAAAAGCATTCCAAGTGACTACCTCATGAAGCTGGTTAAGATAATGCCAGTAGTGTGTAAAGTGTCATCAAGGTAAACGCTGGCTACTTTGAAGAATCTAAAATATGAAATATGAAGTTCCTGATGTGGGTGGAGCACACAAGCACGGCAGGCGAGAGTTGATGCTCACATACACACTTTTTATTGTCCTTATTTTTGGCTTTTCAGCTTCATTCATTCATTCATTCATTCATTCAGTCACACACATGCGTTGGGGTCGGGGAGCTCCTCTTCTCTGCTCTCCCCCTCCTTTTATGCTCGATCCCTGCAACACACACAAACACACCCACACACATTAAAGGACACCAGGAGTAATGACTTAGCCATTTACCTTCCCCGACCCCGCCCTCCATTCACAAACAGCCGCTTGGCCACGCCCCTGTTGCCACAACAGCATTAAATCTTTTTGGGTTCACAACTGCCATCAATTAAAATGACTCTGATTAACCCCCCAAAAAAGTTCAGACATTTACTCAGTTGCCTCCTCCAGCAAAAGCCAGGGTTCACAGAGAGCTTACAAAGCATCAAAGGGATCTCATTGTTGAAAAGTATCAGGTCAGGAGAAGGGTACAAAAGAATTTCCACGGCATTAGATATACCATGGAGCACAGTGAAGATGGTCATCAAGAAGTGGAGAAAATATGGGACAACAGTGACATTACCGAGAACTGGACGTTCCTCCAAAACTGATGAAAAGGCAAGACGAAAACTGGTCAGGGAGGCTGCCGAGAGGCCTACAGCAACACTGAAGGAGCTGCAGGAATTTCTGGCAAGTACTGGTTGTGTACTACATGTGACAACAATCTCCTGTATTCTCCATATGTCTGGACTATGGGGTAGGGTCAAAGAAAAACATCCAGGCCCGGCTAAATTTTGCAAAAAAAATACATCAACTCTCCCAAAAGCATGTGAGAAAATGCGTTATGGTCTGATGAAACCAAGGTTGAACTTTTTGGCCACAATTCCAAAAGGTATGTTTGGCACAAAAACGACACTGCACATCACCAAAAGAACACCATACCTACGGTGAAGCATGGTGGTGGCAGCGTCATGTTTTGGGGTTGTTTTTCTTCAGCTGGAACAGGGGCTTTAGTCAAGGTGGAGGGAATTATGAACAGTTCTAAATACCAGTCAATTTTGGCCCAAAACCTTCAGGTGCCTGCTAGAAAGATGAAAATGAAGAGGAATTTCATCTTTCAGCATGACAATGACCCCAAAAAAGTTTTGGAATGGCCCAGCCAGAGCCCAGACCTAAATCCAATTGAAAATCTGTGGGGTGACCTGAAGAGGGCTGTGCACAAGAGATGCCCTCGCAATCTGACAGATTTGGAGCGCTTTTGCAAAGAAGAGTGGGCAAATATTGCCAAGTCTAGATGTGGCAGGCTGATAGACTCCAACCCAAAAAGACTGAATGCTGTAATTAAATCAAAAGGTGCTTCAACATAAGTTTAAGGGTGTGCACACTTATGCAACCAGCTTATTGTACATTTTTTAATATTTTCCTCCTAACAGATTTGTTTGTTTTTCAATGGAATTGTACAGGTTATAGGTCACATTAAAGGTGGGAAAATTTTTGAAATGATTTATTGTGGTCTCATTTTTTTACATCAGAAAAACCTATGTGTACACTATTTATATCCACTGTATGCTCCATATGTTATTTCATAGTTTTGATGCCGTCAATATTGTTCGACAGTACAGAAAATAGCCAAAATGCAGAAAAACCTCTTAATGAGTCAGGGTGTCGAAACTTTTGACTGGTACTGTATGCAGTAGGCCATGCAAAATTTCTTACCCTTTTTACTAGACTAATCCATGTTTTCCTCACTAGAACAATTCGCTTCACAAGTGACATCCAAGATGTTCCAAGTAAACAGGAACCTGTTTACTCTGTTCCTGAAATTAAACTGTTCTGTAAAATGGTGCGCTCTGACTAATCAATGACAGGGTGGGATAATAGTAGTGTGTTCTGACACAAAGCAGCCTGTTCCCCAAAGTTGATTATTTTTCTATAAAAGAGAATTCTTAATTACTATGCTGGCTTTTTTTTTAAACCACATTTATCATGCTGCTACATTTTATTTTGCATTCTATGGTACTGTGCAAAAGTTTTAGACACCTTATTTTTTTTTAGTACAAACTTCGTTATAGATTTTTATTTTATGACTTCTAAGATTTTGGTTAACACTGTCGCCTCACAGCAAGAATGTTCTGGGTTCGAGTCCAGTGGCCGACGGGGGCCTTTCTGTGTGGAGTTTGCATATTCTTCCCATGTCTGCATGGGTTTCTTCTGGGTGCTCTGGTTTCCCCCACAGTCCAAAGACATGCAGGTTAGGCTAATTGGTGGCTCTAAATTGACCGTAGGTGTGAGTGGTTGTTTGTCTCTGTGTCAGCCCTGTGATGACCTAGTGACTTGTCCAGGGTGTACCCCACCCCTCGCCCACAGTCAGCTGGGATAGGCTCCAGCTTGCCCGCAACCCTGCACAGGATAAGTGGTTACGGATAATGGATGGATGGATGGATGGATGGATGGATGGATATTGTACAGCAACCTCCACCTGTACCCCCATACCAAACATCCCCAATACCAACACTATTTTACAGTTTGCACAAATAGTTGAGGGCAGGTTTAGGGTTGGTTTAGTAGTCTTAGTAGTAGGCTTTTTATGACATATGGAATGCAATATAATATCTCATTCATTAAAATTCCTATGAGTAATGAGTGAGATTAGGTTGGTAACGAGAGCTGAGAATACGTTTGCTTGCCCCAAGATTCAGAATTTTTGCTAGCGGGACTCTAAATCCAGGCCGACTGTCAGGCTGGAGGTATAGTTATGAGAAACGGACCTCATTTTAATATGTGACCATTTAGAGCTCACCCTCAAAATAGAACTAGAACAAAAAAAAATTGTCATTTATGTCATGTTTTAATTCATGCTGCTTGACTCATACTAATGAAGAGTGGAGGAGGAGACTGAGGTCTTCCCCAGACATGTATTTTTCTGGTTATTTATCTGTCATTGCAGCCTACACCGTGCTATATTTATAATTAATTTAAGCCATCTTCAGTGCAGATCAAGTGTTGTCACCTAATAATTGTTAATTAAGACATAAGTATTGCTTGTACCCTTAACCTGGATTTCACAATTGAGCTTAAGATCTTCAAGCTGTCAGTGTGAACGTCAACCTCCACATGGCTGCTAAGTAGAGGAAGGTGGAAAGCGTGCAGATTGTCTCTCTGCTGCGCTCTAAGCTATGCCCGTCCACAAATCACACAGGCGCTGAAATCATATAAAACATCACTTTAGATGGAATAACAACTCCATTTAAATCATACAATGCCTCTTTTTAAAAATCATACTTCTAGTGTAGTTCATAACACACATCTGTAAATTGTTCAATACCTCATACCAGCACTTAAAATAAGATCATCTTAGTCATTTAAATAGTAGTTCAAATAGTACTATGATTACTGTGAAAAGACTGAAGGAGCCAAGAGAGAAAGAAAAAGAATTTAAAAAAAGTATGAAGCATTTTCTGCAGCAATGGAAGAAAGTGTGTGCATGTCTGTGTCAGGTATTCCACATGTTCGATCTCCCGGCATAATACATGACTTTCAAAATACTAGAATCCCTGTGCCAATCACAGGACATAGGTGCTTTCTTGTAAACTGTCATTTTGCCAGCGTAGTGGTGCAGGTTCAATACCACTGAACAACTTTAGACAGTTCACAAATTGGAAGATGTTTTACTTTTGCTGTCTCAACAAAACCAACGTGTGAACTGTTTATTGTCATATTACGTTGCCAGAAGCAAACCTGACAGGGAAAAGCAGCCTGCAGTCCATTGCATTTTATTCATGCAGCAAACTGAAAAAAAAGAATGAAATGCAAAAATAGAGGACAGAATGCCTGTGGAGACACAGGCAGCGAGGACTAGAATTGTTGTTACAGCAGGATGTGTACAAACTGTAGTGCCATTCAGAGGAGTGGTGGTTCAATGGTTAAGGCTCTGGGTTTTTGATTAAGGGTTCAAGTCTCAGTACCATTTCACCATCCTGTAATCTACAGTACTGTGCAAAAGTCTTAGGCACCCTCTTTTTTTCATACAAACTTTATAGATTTCTATTTTATGACTTCTACATTATCGAGTCAGTACAAAAACATCTTCAGACGAAATCAGGCACTGTCAGAGTGGTATGTGTTCAAGCCCCAGCACCAGAGCCCCGGCACCCCAGCACCACTACTCTGAATGTCACATGTAGGTGTACAAGGTGACGTGAAAGGTCTCTCTTAAAAGGGGAGAAATGCCCAAGCGCAACTTACAGCTTCCCCATCACTAGTCAACCCCACCTTCCAGAAGTGTATGCTGTTTCAATTGACATGGCTCTGGCTTTGGGCGGGTATCGGGCGCCCTAAGTAATCAAACCTGACACCACTGCCTTGTGGTTAGGTTTTCTGAACCAAAAGCTATGGGTGAGGTCCCTGACAAAAACCTCAAAGTCAATGGCAGCAGGTTGGTGGATGGTTGCAGACAGCATGTTTCAGAACGAAGCCAATGGAGGCTGCTTCTTGACGTCTTCTCTGAGGAGAGGTCACCCACCCAAGTGAGCTGGGTATTGCGGGGAAACTCGGTTTTCCACCGGTCATAGTGCTGCGGCACTCCATTGGATCACTGGAGGCCAGAGTTCAGAGAGTAGCTGGGTTGGTGTGTGCACAGCTGCCTACACTACTATATTTCCATGCAGGCAAGAGGAGTGGCAGTGAACAATCCTTGCACAGTCACAACTATGCTGGGCCGGTCACATCTTCCACATGCCGATTGAACGACTTCCATGAAACGTCTTCTACCATGAGCCCAGAGACGGAACACGCCCAATCAGAAGGCCAAAGCTGCAATTAAAAAGGCACACTGAAAGCAAACATCAAGCATACAGACAAGCAGTTCAACAACTGGGAAGAGATAGCAATGGACCGATGGCATTGGCGTGGCATCGTGAAATCTGCCGCGGCAAGCACAGCAAGACGTGCTAAACGGATACTCCTCCAGTCATAGTCGGCAACGACTGATGGCCAGAGAAGAAGAAGAACAACAAAAACATGTTAGAGTTCCAAACATTCGTTTTCCAGCACAAAATTAAATGTTCCAGAAAAAAAGTTTGTATCTGAGCAGCATATTACATAAGAGAGCACTTTTCCGAGTAAAAAAGAAAATATAATGAAGGCTACTGGGTTTTGCTGCAAAATTAAGAAGCGAGTGTAACAAAGTGTCCAGAAGAACTGTGGCTGTTTCTGAAAGATGCTCAGTAAAACCTACAGCTGATTTCCTTATCAAACTGCACTCATTGTACCTGAGACTGCTATTTTTTTTTTAAACAGAGGGTCATCTCACACCAAATATTGACTTTGTTTCATTTATTATGGCTTACTGCTGTTTATATATCTCATCTCATCTCATTATCTCGAGCCGCTTTATCCTTCTACAGGGTCGCAGGCAAGCTGGAGCCTATTCCAGCTGAACTACGGGCGAAAGGCGGGGTACACCCTGGACAAGTCGCCAGGTCATCACAGGGCTGACACATAGACACAGACAACCATTCACACTCACATTCACACCTATGGTCAATTTAGAGTCACCAGTTAACCTAACCTGCATGTCTTTGGACTGTGGGGGAAACCGGAGCACCCGGAGGAAACCCACGCGGACACGGGGAGAACATGCAAACTCCACACAGAAAGGCCCTCGCCGGCCCCGGGGCTCGAACCCAGGACCTTCTTGCTGTGAGGCGACAGCGCTAACCACTACACCACCGTGCCGCCCTGTTTATATATATATATATGTGCGGAGTTTGCATGTTCTCCCCGTGTCCGCGTGGGTTTCCTCCGGGTGCTCCGGTTTCCCCCACAGTCCAAAGACATGCAGGTTAGGTTAACTGGTGACTCTAAATTGACCATAGGTGTGAATGTGAGTGTGAATGGTTGTCTGTGTCTATGTGTCAGCCCTGTGGTGACCTGGCGACTTGTCCAGGGTGTACCCCGCCTTTCGCCCGTAGTCAGCTGGGATAGGCTCCAGCTTGCATGCGACCCTGTAGAACAGGATAAAGTGGCTAGAGAAGATGAGATGAGATGAGATGAGATGTTTAAGCCATTTTTGTTCTCTAGCATTTCTTTACGTTTGTCTAAGACTTTTGCACAGTACTCCATATGGGACAAATTAAGGCTTCTTCTATCTATAGTGAGGCATTTTTAAAATCCATAATTAGTCACACTAGACACAATGCTGGTCTGACATGCTGAAACATGCTTGAAAACTGAACTCTGAACTTACAGTTAGCACATATCAGTGATGGATATTTTAATCAGCAGGCTTTAATCTGCTAATTTTTCTGTTATAGACCTGAAAAATATGTCGGTGAGCATAAAATCAGTCTAAAATCATATATCTTGTGTTATGTGTAAGTGTCTTTTTCTATTAATCATTGTATTAAAAGTAAACAAAATGTTACAAGAATCTTCATTTCATCATCAGCTTTTCAGCCAAGTATGAAGCTAAAAGAACAGATCTGAAATAGCAAGTGACAGACGACTATCCTGATGTTTGAAGGTAAAAGGCACCACACAAAGGCACAAAACCTCATCCCAAATGTGAAGCATGGAGGAGGGCTCAATTAAGATTGTGTTGCTTTAATACCCCAGGGCCTGGACAGCTTGGAAACATTAAGAGAAAAATCAAATCTTTTTTTTTTCTTCTGGAGAATGTACATAATAGTAGTGGTCTGGCCACTAACATATTTAAATAATATTGGCTGGCTTTGAGTGGTCTATCAGATATATTCCATTCAGCTAGCATAATATTGAATGACTCGTAGAAGAAGCCTTAATTTGTCCCATATGGAGTACTGTGCAAAAGTCTTAAGGCCTCTGCATGCTCTTGCGACAAGGCTTTCGCAGATAGCTTTTCGCAGACAGTTGTAATTTATCGTTGAGCGGGGAGTAATAGGCGTGCGCGATGTTATTCACCGCCACAATGCAAGGGGGCGCGAAGTCGCGAAATCGCTAGGAGTAGTTGGTGGGTGTGGTTAGTGGAGTGTTTATCCTCCGGTTACTTATAATGACTAGAACTGGAGTCGTATAGATGTACGTACTTCCTCACTTCCTCGATCAATCACTCTTCGTGCTGCTCCATCTTCGCTCGTGTTTTTAAAAATGGCGGTCATGAAAACAAAACAAACCGGGAAAGTCGGGAAGCGGAAGTGCATGTACAGCGGATGTAGAGTGGACCAATCAGAGCCCTCTTGTCTGCGACGCTGTCTGCAAGGCTTCTGCAGTGGTCACAATTTTTGGGAGGTGCGCGCAGAGCATCTGCGAAGGTGGGGGGGCTACGCAGACGCTATCTGCGACGCCGTCTGCGAGGACTGGGTTGTCAGCATAAATTGGCCTTTAGACAAACGTAAAGAAATGCTGGAGACCAAAAATGGCTTAAACATCTCATCTCATTATCTCTAGCCGCTTTATCCTGTTCTACAGGGTCACAGGCAAGCTGGAGCCTATCCCAGCTGACTACGGGCGAAAGGCGGGGTACACCCTGGACAAGTCGCCAGGTCATCACAGGGCTGACACATAGACACAGACAACCATTCACACTCACGGTCAATTTAGAGTCACCAGTTAACCTAACCTGCATGTCTTTGGACTGTGGGGGAAACCGGAGCACCCAGAGGAAACCCACGCGGACACGGGGAGAACATGCAAACTCCACACAGAAAGGCCCTCGCCAGCCACGGGGCTCGAACCTGGACCTTCTTGCTGTGAGGCGACAGTGCTAACCACTACAGCGCTAACCACTACACCACCGTGCTGCCCCAAGCCAAACATCATCATCATCATCATCATCCCTGTGTAATTTACATAGTTACTTTTAAAATCAACAGCAACAACTACACACAGTGGAGTGACCTGGCAGCCAAAATTCTCTCAAAATCTTCTGCTTTTAACAAAGCAAACCTTGTGGCTATGTTTGTTTACAAGCTGTCATAGTCACTTGCTAGCATGGAAGTTTTACATCTCTGATGTGTCTCTTTTCCAGTTTTTCAATGTCAGTTGGTATGTTTCTCTCTTGTAAATATGTGTGAAGAATATATAATGAAGTTTTGGTAGCCTTTCGGGTGTTCAGCGCATCTTTAGTTTCAGTTTTTGGTTTATTTATTTAGTGCTTAAACCTAGCCTCGTCTTTTCTCTTTCCTGGTGGACAAAGAAATGATTCTGTGCATGCGCAGCAGAAGAGTTTTGTTACTGGAGCTCCGACGTGTGACATCGTGTTGTCTTGAATATTATCACAACGTCATGTTGTCGTGTTGAATATTATCACAATATTGCACGCTCATTTTCCATTGGGGAGATTGGCGTAATACATGAAGGATAAGCAATATGATAGCAATATTGCACACCATCAATAAACTCACTAGAAGGGAATAGAATGCATGTTTTTATTCCATGGAAAAAGTGGCTGTATGTATAATAATTTCTATTATTATTGTGTGTGTGAAGTAATTAATACCAAAAGATGGTTCACAATCTCTTGTATCTGTGCACAAATTCTTGGAACGGTTATTAATATTCAAGCCTATGTAGAACCAACAGAAATGACCTCTGACTCTGCGCTGTACTCCAAACCAAACTCAGACAGTAATTGCCTTACTCCCACACTATTTCCCTCAAAATATCTGTTTTGAGCGAACTCAACCAAGAAACAGTTTTCTTCATTATTCAGTTTGCACAATGTGTATTCAGAATTTGAAGGTGTGTCATCTTTTTTTTTTACAAAACTGTCTCAAATCTCTTTAAGAGTTGATGGAGGAAAAACAACAATAAAATCTCCAGGTTCATTATTCCATAAACTTGCAGCCAGAACTGGGAACAAGTAGTGACACGAAGAGAAATGCTAAAAATGAGAGAAATGTACAATATTGCCTGGGAAAATAACCTTGCTCATGCAGTGCAAAAGTTTCTGTCCAATTTCTGTACATAAAATATGTTGTGGGGGGAAAACTGTGCAAAGCAGTCAGCAGAAAATCACAAAAAAAGGAATTTCATCATATTATCTTTAGTTATCCATACAACTATTTTTCTCTTGGAAATATCCTCCTTAGCTGGTCACTTATTTGTGGGTATTTATGATAATACATAATAATGCAAATGATAATATTTGAGGCCAATAAAAATGACAATAGTAAACCCACATATAAAGCCGCAAATAGAGGAGATATCTTTGTGGGAATTCTGTCGAAACTGTGAGAGAAAACAGCCTGAAACTTTTAATGAGTTTCTCATCTTCAAAGCCCCTGGCCACGACTGAGCACAGGCTGCTGCAAGACTGCAGTCATGTCCAGGTACAGTGTCTTGCAAAAGTATTCATCCCCCTTGGTGTTTGTCCTGTTGTGTTGCATTACAAGATGGAATTAAAATGGATTTTTGAAGGGTTTACACCATTTGATTTACACAACATGCCTACAACTTTAAAGGTGCAAGTTGTTTCTTTGTTTTTTAAATTGTGACACAAACAATAATTAAGATGAAAAAACAGAAATCTGGAGTGTGCATAGGTATTCACCTCTTTACATATTAAACCCCTGAATAAGAGCTGATCCAACCAATTCACTTCATAAGTCACATAATTAGTTGATTAAGATCCACCTGTGTGCAATCAAAGTGTCACATGATCTGTCACATAATATTTGTATCAATCAACCTGTTCTGGAAGGACCCTGACTCTGCAACACTACTAGCAAGCGGCATGAAAACCAAGAGGTCAGAAACAAAGTTGTGGAGAAGCATGGATTAGGCTTGGGTTATAAAAAATATCCCAAACTTTGAATATCCCAGGGAGCACTATTAAATCCATTATAGCAAAATGGAAAGAATATGGCACCACGACAAACCTGACAAGAGAAGGCCGCCCACCAAAATTCACAGGCCGGGCAAGGAGGGCATTAATCAGAGATTCAACAAAGACACCAAAGATAACACTGAAGGAGCTGCAAAGATCCACAGCGGAGATGGGAGTATCTGTCCGTAGGACCACTTTAAGCCGTACACTCCACAGATCGGGGCTTTATGGAAGAGTGGCCAGAAAAAAGTAATTGTTTAAGAAAAAACATTTGCAGTTTGCCCAACAGCATGTGGCAGACTCCCCAAACACATAGAAGAAGATTCTCTGGTCAAATGAGACTAAAATTGATCTTTTAGGCCATCTTGGGAAATACCATGTGTGACGCAAACCCAACAGCTTGAGAACACCATTCCTACAGTGAAGCATGGTGGTGGCAGCATCATGCTGTGGGGATATTTTTCATCTGCAGGGATAGGAAAGCTGGTCAGGTTTGAAGGAAAGATGGATGGCACTAAATACAGGGCAATTCTGGAGGAAAACCTGTTTGAGTCAGCCAGAGGTTTGAGACTGGGATGAAGGTTCATGTTCCAGCAGGACAATGACCCTAAACATACTGGTAAAGTTACACTGGAGTGGTTTAAAGAGAAACATTTAAATGTCTTGGAATGGCCTAATCAAAGCCCAGACCTCAATCCAATTGAGAATCTGTGGCATAACTTGAAGATTGTTGTACACCAACACAACCCATCTAACTTGAAGGAGTTGGAGCAGTTTTGCCTGGGAATGGGCAAAAATCCCAGTGGCTGGATGCGCTAAGCTAATAGGGACATACCCCAAGTGATTTGCAGCTGTAATTGCAGCAAAAGGTGGCTCCACAAAGTACTGACTTTGGGGGATGAATACCTATGCACATTCCAGATTTCTGTTTTTTTTTCATCTTAATTATTGTTTGTGTCATAATAAAAGAACAAGTTTCACCTTTAAAGTTGTAGGCACGTTGTGTAAATCAAATGGCGCTAACCCCCTAAAAATCATTTTAATTCCAGCTTGTAATGTGACAAAACAGGACAAACTCCAAGGGGGATGAATACTTTTGCAAGACACTGTAAAGCTGTATGAGTGAAATATGACTGACTACAGTCATTTCTATTGGGATAAATTTTCACAACAGTCCACTGATGTTGGGTTTCACTTTTACAGTTATATTCTTGCAAATGTGTGTATTACAGAACTATCTATCCATCCATCCATTACTACTTATCCTGTGCAGAGTCATGGGCAAGCTGGAGCCTATCCCAGCTAACTATGGCCGAGAGGCAGGGTACACCCTGGACAACTCAGCAGATCATCGCAGGGCTGACACATAGAGACAAACAACCATTCACACTCATGGTCAATTTAGAGCCACCAATTAGCCTAACCTGCATGTATTTGAACTATGGGGGAAACCGTAGCACCCGGAGGAAACCCACACAGACATGGGGAGAACATGCAAACTCCACACAGAAAGGCCTCCGTCAGCCACTGGGCTCGAACCCAGAGCCTTCTTGCTGTGAGGCGACAGTGCTAACCACTGTGCCACACTGGGTGCGATTTGCTGGGGGGGATCATCCCCCCCTCTGGTTTTTATCTCTGCTGAAAAAAATCCTCGGGGACAACCCCGTCAATAAAACAAACAAACCAAAAAAAAAGTTGACATGACAGGCATGTTGTGACACAGTTTTCTATGGTCTACATTGCACTCAAAATGACCCGAAGTGGCAGCTTTGATGTTCACGAACATCCCCAGCAAATAGATACATTGCAATAACAATATCTTTGCGTTCTCAGAACGCAAAGATATTATTATTATCTACAATGTATCTATTTGCTGGGGACATTCGTGAACATCAAAGCTGCCACTTCGGGTCATTTTGAAAGTGAGTGTGTGTGACAGCGCGCCTTTTGGTGGATGCCGCCTTTTTCACGGCCGATTTTTTTTTTAGGGGGGGCGTTGGAGTGTCTGATTATAATTTCAAAGTAAATTCTGTATTGAAATTACTAAATAAGCAAATCCGTTACAGTCCATGAAACAGGAAGTATAAGGATGAGAAAAAAAAAGTTTAAATCGGAAAGCTGCGCACAATGTGAACTGCGCCATCAGAGCAAACTGTTCATTTAGTATTCATGTATTTTAGTGATTTTCGAGTCACTGTCCATTTAATCCAGAGGGAGAGAAACATCACAGCAACGCGACAAGCAATGCGAACTTTGTTGTGTATTTAGTCAGAGAGATAGGAAGATGAATTTACTATCTCTGGTTTAGTGTTCATTTTCATTTAGTGTTATTCATTTGATATCATCGGATGTTATTGAGCTGTTAGCCTATTGTTACCTTAATTTTGTGACATTTCATGATTTAAAAAAAAACCATCCCCCCTTCTGTTTTTTTGACAAATCGCACCGTGGTGCCACCTATTACAGAACTAGCAACCGTTTTATTGATTTCATGTTCACATAGTTCATGTGATTTTGTTATTACACTTTATTGGAAGGAAATAGCAGGCTATTTGTCATGACACTTTGTGAGACTCTGTACTTACAATTTCCTTATGTTTGCCATATCTAGTGTTTACAGAAATTGGAGTTTTCGGTGCTTGGCTGCATTCAGGTATTCAAGGTCTGTGAATATTGGGAAGGGGTGTGCAGCTCCCCCCAACTGAGTGATGTCACTCTTCAAATGCAAGCTTGACTGCCAACAGCTCATGATTCCCAACATCATAATTCTGCTCTGCAGGTCAATGCTTTCCTGAGTATCTTGGCAGATCTGAGTTGCTCCAGAGCTGAGGGTGCTAATGATAGCAGGTTAAGGGACTTAATTGTGGTCTGGTTCAGGCCTTGGTAGTCAATGGAGGGGCGGTGGTCTCCCCTTTCCTTCTCTACAGAATCCGCTGAGGCGGCGGAGGTAGATGGATGAATGTACCCCTGCTGGAGGGCTTCTTGGATGTAATCTTCCATGACTTGCTGCTCAGTAAGGGATATTGGATAAATGTGGTTTTGTGGGGGTGTGGTATCAGGCAGGAGGTCATTGGCACAATCTTTCGGTCTGTGAGACAGCATGCTGGTGGCCTTGACTTTGCTGAACACCTCACTGAGGTCATGATATACTTCTGGGATGTGAGTGGTGATAGATGTGTGACATGGATGCAACAGTGAGTCGTGGGAAGTGCAGACAACTAGGGAAGCATTGCTCAGACCACTTGATTTCTTTGTCCTGCCATGAAATTTGAGGGTCATGAATGCACATCCAGGGGACTCCTAGAATTATTGGGTGATTCATGGTGGCTGTGACCAGAAAGGAGATGAATGCCTTATGGGCAGCACTGACTTGAAGAAGAAGTGGCTTGGCGCATAGCGTGACTGAGCCAATGCTGATAGGCCCTCCATCAATGACTTTTTTGGCTTTTATCTTTAGAGGGTGTTGCAATGGCTGTGTGGGAATACTGAGTCACATGACAGTGTTGTGGTCTGTGAAGTTGCCTGTGGCTCTGGAGTCAATCAGGACTGAGAGGACAAAAACAGATCCTGAGTGCTTTATCTAGACTTTTAATGTGAATGACTGATGAGAAACAAATTGAGATTAACTTACCAAGGAAGGACTTGGGGATATGGCTGTCCTCTCAGTCTGACAGGGCATAATGATTTTCTTGGGGTGGCTGGGACAGTGAAAGACAAGGTGACTGGGATTGTCGCAGTCAAATCACAGCCCCTCCTTCCTGCATTTCTCACATTCATTGGGATAGAGCTTGGTTCATCTGAGCTGCTGATCTTGGTTCACCTTGGTCGATGGGGGGTGCAGGGCTGACTGCTTCCTGGCAGGGCTGTCTGATCAGTTTATCCAGATGAATGGATAAATCAATTAGTGAATCGAGGGATAACTTGTTGTCACGGTATGCCAATTCTTTGAGTACCTTTGTATTCAGACCTTGGTAAAATGCTGCTTTCAGCATGGATTCCTTCCATCCACCTCCTGTTGTGAGTGTTGGAAACGCCAGTGTTGTGCTCTATTTTCCTTGCATCAAAGCAAGTAGCTGCTGTCTGATTTCCTTACTCTCCAGTGCATGGTCAAAAACTCTCCAGAACAGTTCATCGAAATGGTCAGAAGAGGAGAAAGGGTCCTCACCTTGTTCCTATATGGTTGTAGCCCATATGAAATATACAATACAGATAGTGGTATTTCATTACACCCCTAGGCTAGACATTCTTTGTTATCACCAAAGACTTGTCAAAAGATTTCACATGATGATCAATGTCCTTTATTTATATACATACACACCGATCAGCCATAACATTATGACCATTGAGAGGTGAAGTGAATAACATTGATTATCTCATTACAGTGGCACCTGTCAAGGGATGGGATATATTAGGCAGTAAGAGAACAGTCAGTTTTTGAAGCTGATGTGTTGGAAGCAGGAAAAATGGGTAAGCATAAGGATCTGAGTGACTTTGTCAAGGGTCAAATTGTGATGGCTAGATGACTGGGCCTGAGCATCTCCAAAATGGCATATTTTGTGGGGTGTTCCTGGTATGCAGTGGTTAGTACCAAACAAAAGTGGTCCAAGGAAGGACAACCGGTGAACAGGTAACATGATCATGGGTGTCAAAGGCTCATTGATTTGCATGGGGCACAAAGGCTAGCCCATATGGTCCAAGCCTACAGAAAAGTAGCACAAACTGCTGAAAAAGTTCATGCTGACACCTTTCTGTTTTAGCTAGCTTTAGTGTTAACTATATTGCACAAGTACACTAATGTAATGCTCATCAACTGAAGTGACTGTTTTTGTTTTTAATGCTTTCTTTAGGGGCGGCATGGTGATGTAGTAGTTAGCACTGTCGCCTCACAGCAAGAAGGTTCTGGGTTCGAGCCCAGTGGCTGATGGGAGCCTTTCTGTGTGGAGTTTGCATGTTCTCCCCATGTCTGTGTGGGTTTCCTCTGGGTGCTCCGGTTTCCCCCACAGTTCAAAGACATGCAGGTTAGGCTAATTGGTGGCTCTAAATTGACCGTAGGTGTGAATGTGAGTGTGAATGGTTGTTTGTCTCTGTGTCAGCTCTGTGATGATCTGGCGACTTGTCCAGGGTGTACCCTGCCTCTCACGCATAGTCAGCTGGGATAGGCTCCAGCTTGCCTGCGACCCTGTACAGGATAAGTGGTTGTGGATAATGGATGGATGGATACTTTCTTCAGTAGTAGTATTTTTCAGTCTTATACACTGCACAAATATAACCCTTCCTGTCTTCTTAGTTTATCTGCAGTAACTAGTTTAAAAATAGTATAACATAACTAGACAGGAAAACATAGAAAATTCAAATTTTCAGATTGTTCCTAGTTCATTTATTAACTCAGTTTGTTCTTCTGAGAGATGCACAACTAAATTAGGAAGCACACTAATTAATCAAGGCAATTGTTTCACAGTACATCAGTCATTTGAAGAAATTCAATCATTTTGGTCATGTAGCAGTAAAATATGGCAATTCTATTATAGATGCTGTGGATGGTATTATGTGGGCTGTGCTGTGTCAGCAGCATGGGTTTGACATGAGTTTATTGGCTCTCTGGCCTTTCAAATGACCTGTGTCAAACAGTCACCTCCCTGAGCTCTGCTTTTCACTGCCACTATCATCCTTTCTGACTGGGTGGATCTTTTCTGTCAAGATCATGTCAGATCACACCGAGCTGCAAGGAAATGCCAGGAATAAACCCATCAGCCTGAGGTGGGGCAGGGTGGGGGGTGGGGGAGAAGAGGGAAGACATTCAATTTTGTGCTGCTCAGATGCACTCAAAGGAGATCACCATTCAGCAAGCAGATGAGAAATCCATTGAGTGGTGCCATTAGTAAAGTCCTAGACCGTTAGACTCTGTCCTTGCTTGTATAGGAGTCAAACATGCACGTGCTCGCACACACACACACACACACACACACACACACACACACACACGTGTGCGTTTGTCTTGACATACGGTAATTATTAATGCAACAAATTAATGCTGTGCTACAGACATTTGAACCACACCTAAAAACAAAAACTCATGCCCACTCACATGTCTGTAGTTCTAGCTTTGTGGGTGTTTGGGGGTATTTCCACTGAAGTATATTTACTGTAGCTGCATAAACTTATGCCTGCATCTGACCCTAATCCTAAACTCAGTCAATTAAAAGAAATATTCATCTCATCTCATTATCTCTAGCTGCTTTATCCTGTTCTACAGGGTCGCAGGCAAGCTGGAGCCTATCCCAGCTGACTACGGGTGAAAGGCGGGGTACACCCTGGACAAGTCGCCAGGTCATCACAGGGCTGACACATAGACACAGACAACCATTCACACCTACGGTCAATTTAGAGTCACCAGTTAACCTAACCTGCATGTCTTTGGACTGTGGGGGAAACCGGAGCACCCGGAGGAAACCCACGCGGACACGGGGAGAACATGCAAACTCCGCACAGAAAGGCCCTCACCGGCCACGGGGCTCGAACCCGGACCTTCTTGCTGTGAGGCGACAGCGCTAACCACTACACCACCATGCCGCCCCGAAATAAATATTTATTTCCATTTATTTTATATTTGTGTTTATTCACTATAATAAAAGCTGCCATTTTTGTAAAGCAGCAATTTTCACTGTTTCCCAAATAAATGTCAGAAGGTTGAAACTGTCAGTTATTCCTGTCATTATGGAGATATTTGGTCCTTGTAAAGCGGTATAGATATGGTGCAGTCCCTACCCTGCTTCCTCACATATTAATTTCCAGTATGCTTCTGCATAGCCTGATGGCTGCACACTAGCCCTGAAAAACAGGACAACCAACTTCCTTTCCATATTAGAGAGCAGCTGTTGTCTCAGCCAGAGTCCTGGAAAAAGGGCACATGCCCACAAACACACACACAAACACACACACAAAGAGAGAGAGAGACAGAGAAAGCACTATCTATTAAACTGCCACTACTATACACAATAATTTATCATCGCTTTCAAATTCATGCATATAATTAAACATCAAGAAAAAAAAACAGTACGGGGTGTTGTGCTGACATAGCTATAATAGTGTGTGTGTGTGCGCGTGTGTGCTTCTGTTCATGGGGACAGCATCCTGTCCACACACGGACCTCATAGAGTCATGGGGACAAAAATTCTAGTCTTAATAAGGAAAACCAAAAGAGGACACTGTAATTATTATATCCTGCTCATATCAGTGTATGCCAGAGTTACGAGGTGTGTGTGTATGAGAGAGAGAAAGAGAGAGAGAGAGAATATGTATGTGTACCAGGCTTGTAGTACTCAAGTCCGACTCATGCCCTAATTTTAAGGACTCGTTACTCGACTTGGACTTGAGCACTGATGACTCAGACTTGGACTCGGACTCATGCATTAACTGCATTTGGACTCGTAAACTGGAGATGAGGACTCAAATTTTTTCTTTATTTTTTGTAACTTGCCATAATAATTTGGCATAAGATATTTATATCTACATTAATCTCATCTCATTATCTCTAGCCGCTTTATCCTGTTCTACAGGGTCGCAGGCAAGCTGGAGCCTATCCCAGCTGACTATGGGCGAAAGGCGGGGTACACCCTGGACAAGTCGCCAGGTCATCACAGGGCTGACACATAGACACAGACAACCATTCACACTCACATTCACACCTACGGTCAATTTAGAGTCACCAGTTAACCTAACCTGCATGTCTTTGGACTGTGGGGGAAACCGGAGCACCCGGAGGAAACCCACGCGGACACGGGGAGAACATGCAAACTCTGCACAGAAAGGCCCTTGCCGGCCACAGGACTCGAACCCAGACCTTCTTGTTGTGAGGCGACAGCGCTAACCACTACACCACCGTGCCGCCCCTATCTCATCTCATCTCATCTCATCTCATCATCTCTAGCCGCTTTATCCTTCTACAGGGTCGCAGGCAAGCTGGAGCCTATCCCAGCTGACTACGGGCAAAAGGCGGGGTACACCCTGGACAAGTCGCCAGGTCATCACAGGGCCGACACATAGACACAGACAACCATTCACACTCACATTCACACCTACGGTCAATTTAGAGTCACCAGTTAACCTAACCTGCATGTCTTTGGACTGTGGGGGAAACCGGAGCACCCGGAGGAAACCCACACGGACACGGGGAGAACATGCAAACTCCACACAGAAAGGCCCTCGCCGGCCACGGGGCTCGAACCCGGACCTTCTTGCTGTGAGGCGACAGTGCTAACCACTACACCACCGTGCCGCCAGGTTTGGAGCTAAGAACTCATAATACCATCAATCTTCATTTTAAAAAAAATTCCTGGACCACAAACTGCAAATCATCAGCAACATAACAAAGCAGCGCATTTGATACTGGGTACATGTCCTTCATTCCTGATTCAGCTTGTTACGAAAGTGGTGTCTTTAGGTACTTCTTTGCCTCTCTCCCCATCTTACTTCTTCATCCTCCTCACTGTGCTTCCTCATTTTGTCACATTATTGTGCTTTTATAAGAACATCTGATTTCACACAATTGCAGTGTTGTCTGTGTGTGTGTGTGTGTGTGTGTGTGTGTGTGTGTGTGTGTGTGTGTGTGTGTGCATATGGATGCTGTGATCAGGTCTGTTCTTGCCCGCCTCTCTCTGATGAGGGAATAAGAAACATGTAGAGGGACATTTGTTCTTCTCAGGTGTGAAGAGGGGAAATTGATTTTTACCAGATAGTTCTTTTTTTAAAACCAACCGAGAACGCAGTACAAGCTGATCCATCCCTACGGTATGTGATAACACCTTACCGCAGCATTGAAGCATGCTGCTCATATTGTTGATGCTGAACATTAGGGTAGGTTTAGCGATAAACTCTTACTTCACACAGAATATGCTTCAATATATATATATGTGTGTGTGTGTGTGTGTATATATATATATATATATATATATATATATATATATATATATATATATATATATGCTGGGGGGGATGGTGGGGATCATCCCCCCCTCTGGTTTTTATCTCTGCTGAAAAAAAATCCTCGGGGACAACCCCGTCAATAAAACAAACAAACCAAAAAAAAAAGTTGACGTGACAGGCATGTTGTGACACAGTTTTCTATGGTCGACATTGCACTCACTTTCAAAATGACCCGAAGTGGCAGCTTTGATGTTCACGAACGTCCCCAGCAAATAGATACATTGTAGATAATAACAATATCCAGAGTGTGAACATGGATTACCGCCATGAATCACATCCTTATTGATCAGCGCAACAGAATGAATGTATCCACACTGACAGCCTTCTTTTCTTCGCTGTCAATGGGCCAGACGTGCGTTCCTTCCCTGCTGAGAAATTCGCAGAAATGTGGATTAAAGAAGGGCGAAACGCGGCGGATAGCGCACCGACAGGAAAGCAGAAAAGGCCACATGAACTGCGCCATCAGAGCAAACTGTTCATTTAGTTTTCATGTATTTTAGTGATTTTCGAGTCACTGTCCATTTAATCCGGAGAGAGAGAAACATCACAGCAACGCGACAAGCAATGCGAACTTTGTTATGTGTTAGTGTTCGTGTATTTAGTCAGAGAGATAGGAAGATGAATTTACTATCTCTGGTTTAGTGTTCGTTTTCATTTAGTGTTATTTATTTGATATCATCGGATGTTATTGAGCTGTTAGCCTATTGTTACCTTAATTTTGTGACTTTTCATGATTAAAAAAAAAAACCATCCCCCCTTCTGTTTTTTTGACAATAGATGGATATATGTTTTTTTAGATTCTATGACATCACAACCAGAGATGATTTTTTTTCTAAAATATATACGAATATATTAAAATACGAAATGAATATTTGGTCTGTGCTTGTTATACCATCTGAGATGCTTTTCTGTTCACTGTGGTTGTAAAGAGCAGTTACAGTAGTGCTTGAAAGTTTGTGAACCCTTTTGAATTTTCTATATTTCTGCATAAACATGACCTAAAACATCAGATTTTCACACAAGTTTTAAAAGTAGATAAAGAGAACCCAGTTAAACAAATGAGACAAAAACATTATACTTGGTCATTTATTTCTCATCTCATTATCTCTAACCGCTTTATCCTGTTCTACAGGGTCGCAGGCAAGCTGGAGCCTATCCCAGCTGACTACGGGTGAAAGGCGGGGTACACCCTGGACAAGTCGCCAGGTCATCACAGGGCTGACACATAGACACACACAACCATTCACACTCACACCTACGGTCAATTTAGAGTCACCAGTTAACCTAACCTGCATGTCTTTGGACTGTGGTGGAAACCGGAGCACCAGGAGGAAACCCACGCGGACACGGGGAGAACATGCAGAGTCCACACAGAAAGGTCTTCGCTGGCCACGGGGCTCGAACCCGGACCTTCTTGCTGTGAGGCGACAGCGCTAACCACTACACCACCGTGCCACCCAGTCATTTATTTATTGAGGAAAATTATCCAATATTTCAAATTCTGTGAGAGAATTTGAAGGTGAAATTAGAGTCCGGTGTTTTCAATCAATGGGATGACAATCAGGTGTGAGTGGGCACCCTGTTTTATTTAAAGAACAGGGATCTATCGAAGTCTGATCTTCACAACACATGTTTGTGGAAGTGTATCATGGCACGAACAAAGGAGATTTCTGAGGACCTCAGAAAAAGCGTTGTTGATGCTCATCAGGCTGGAAAAGGTTACAAAACCATCTTGAAAGAGTTTGGACTCCACCAATCCACAGTCAGACAGATTGTGTACAAATGGAGGAAATTCAAGACCATTGTTACCCTCCCCAGGAGTGGTCGACCAACAAAGATCACTCCAAGAGCAAGGCGTGTAATAGTTGGCGAGGTCACAAAGGACCCCAGGGTAACTTCTAAGCAACTGACGTCCTCTCTCACATTGGCTAATGTTAGTGTCCCATAAGTCCACCATCAGGAGAACACTGAACAATAATGGAGAAAGCCACTGCTCTCCAAAAAGAACATTGCTGCTCCTCTGCAGTTTGCTAAAGATCATGTGGACAAGACAGAAGGATACTGGAAAAATGTTTTGTGGATGGATGAGACCAACATAGAACTTTTTGGTTTAAATGAGAAGCATTATGTTTGGAGAAAGGAAAATGGCATGGCAGGGTTGCAAGGAGAAAGCCACTGCTCTCCAAAAAGAACATTGCTGCTCCTCTGCAGTTTGCTAAAGGTCATGTGGACAAGACAGAAGGCTATTGGAAAAATGTTTTGTGGACGGATGAGACCAACATAGAACTTTTTGGTTTAAATGAGAAGTGTTATGTTTGGAGAAAGGAAAATGGCATGGCAGGGTTGCAAGGAGAAAGCCACTGCTCTCCAAAAAGAACACTGCTGCTCCTCTGCAGTTTGCTAAAGATCATGTGCATGGCAGGGTTGCAAGGAGAAAGCCACTGCTCTCCAAAAAGAACACTGCTGCTCGTCTGCAGTTTGCTAAAGATCATGTAGACAAGCCAGAAGGCTATTGGAAAAACGTTTTGTGGACGGATGAGACCAACATAGAATTTTTTGGTTTAAATGAGAAGCATTGTGTTTGGAGAAAGGAAAACACTGCATTCCAGCATAAGAACCTTATCCCATCTGTGAAACATGGTGGTGGTAGTATCATGGTTTGGGCCTGTTTTGCTGCATCTGGGCCAGGACAGCTTGCCATCATTGATGGAATAATGAATTCTGAATTATACCAGCGAATTCTAAAGGAAAATGTCAGGACATCTGTCCATGAACTGAATCTCAAGAGAAGGTGGGTCATGCAGCAAGACAACGACCCTAAGCACACAAGTCATTCTACCAAAGAATGGTTAAAGAAGAATAAATTTCATGTTTTGGAATGGCCAAGTCAAAGTCCTGACCTTAATCCAATCAAAATGTTGTGGAAAAACCTGAAGCGAGCAGTTTATGTGAGGAAACCCACCAACATCCCAGAGTTGAAGCTGTTCTGTACGGAGGAACGGGCTAAAATTCCTCCAAGCCAGTGTGCAGGACTGATCAACAGTTACCGGAAACGTTTAGTTGCAGTTATTGCTGCACAAGGAGGTCATACCAGATACTGAAAGCAAAGGTTCACATACTTTTGCCACTCACAGATATGTAATATTGGATCATTTTCCTCAATAAATAAATGACCAAGTATAAAACTTTTGTCTCATTTGTTTAACTGGGTTCTCTTTACCTACTTTTAGGACTTGTGTGAAAATCTGATGATGTTTTAGGCCATATTTATGCAGAAATATAGAAAATTCTAAAGGGTCCACAAACTTTCAAGCAACACTGTATTTGAGTTACCATCGCCTTCCTGTCAGCTTGATCCATTTTGTCTATTCTCCTCTGACGTCTTGTCAACACTGCGTTTCCACCTGCCACTCAGGAGATGCTTTTTGTCTTTCACACCATTCAGTGTAAACTCCAGAGACTGATTTGTGTGAAAATCACTGAGATCGTATTCCCCCCATTGTGATGTTTTATGTGAACATTAACTGAATCTCTTGATAAGTACACACGTGTGTGTGATTTTACGCGTCGCCCTAGTGCCACGTTGATTAGCTGATTGGATAATTACAGGAATAAGCAGGTGTTCCTATTAAAGTGATCAGTGAGTGCATAGTCAGTATGACAGTGATGCCAATGCAGGGCAGGAGAGCACCCTGGCCAGGACACACTCACACCTACGGTAGTCAATCTGTGTACAGGGTTTTTGGTGAGTGGGAGGAAATTGGAGTATTCAGAGTCAACATACACAGACAACACGAGCACATGTGAAATTCCACACTGACAGTAATTAGAGTTCAGGACTGAACCACAGTGTGTGTATGTGTGAGTGTGTGTTCCTGCGATCTGGTCTGCCCACCCCATGACACTCTGTTCACACACTCGAACATGCCACCCAGAGAGTGGCACAGCAGAGGTCGTGCACTGACTCTCTCATCTCTCAGCAGCTCTCTCTCTCTCTCTCTCTCTCTCTCTCACACACACACACACACACTTCTTCTTCTTACTCTGTCATGCTTCTTGATCATACTTTTTCTTTCTGTTACTTTCTCAATGTCCTTATTTATGTGAATCAATTCCATTACTTTAAAAAGATGCTTTGGCATGCATGTCTGTGTCATATTTGTCACACGTACACTCAAGCACAGTGAAATTCGTCCTCTCCATTTAACCCATCTGAAGCAGTGAACACACGCATGCACACACACATACCCAGAGCAGTGGGCAGCTATGCTACAGTGCCTGGGGAGCAGTTGGGGGTTAGGTACCTTGCTCAAGGGCACTTCAGCCCAAGGCCACCCCATGTTAACCTAACCTGTTAGCATGTTCTCCCCATGCAGACACAGGGAGAACATGCAAACTCCACACAGAAAGGCCCCCATCAGCTGCTGGGCTCAAACCCAGAACCTTCTTGCTCTGAGGCGACAGTGGTAACCACTATACCACCATGTCGCCCATGAATATATGAATAAGACGACACCTTAGCGCTGTCTCTAGAGCTGTCCAAATACTATGATCATTATCATCGTATTGACACATTGAAAGTGAAACCCACATTTGACGGTTTAAGACTTTAAGCTTGTGAAATAAACAGAACACTAAAATCACTTTTTTGGCTAAACACTGACTTGTTCTATCCACAGTCACTGGATATGACCAATCACACACTCTGATTGGCTACTCTATTACTAGGCTATCAGCTCATATACCGTGAGTAGAGAAAAACAAAATGGTGGAGCTTTTTGCTGAACCAACCGAGGATGAAATAAAAACTCGACTCGAAAACAACCCCCCTGCAAAAAAAAGCAACAAAATATGGGATGAAAGTATTTGATAGTAAGAACATATCTCATCTCATTATCTCTAGCCGCTTTATCCTGTTCTACAGGGTCGCAGGCAAGCTGGAGCCTATCCCAGCTGACTACGGGCGAAAGGCGGGGTACACCCTGGACAAGTCGCCAGGTCATCACAGGGCTGACACATAGACACAGACAACCATTCACACTCACATTCACACCTACGGTCAATTTAGAGTCACCAGTTAACCTAACCTGCATGTCTTTGGACTGTGGGGGAAACCGGAGCACCCGGAGGAAACCCACGCAGACACGGGCAGAACATGCAAACTCCGCACAGAAAGGCCCTCGCCGGCCACGGGGCTCAAACCCGGACCTTCTTGCTGTGAGGCGACAGCGCTAACCACTACACCACCGTGCCGCCTATTATTATTATTATTATTATTATAGCATTTTTCACAAATTACTACTGTCATTTCATCGGTTTGTTTATATTCTTCACCTTTAAGCATTAAAATGTGTTGTGTTTTTTTGTTTGGTTGGTTTTTTTAGACTAGTTCAAAAGCTCAAAGAAGTTTGAAAATTACATTACTGAAATGTTCAAAGAACAATTAAATAAATGTCTAAAGCTATTCTACACCTCGGCATGACAGCAAGACGGCACTTTCTACAAAAAACAACAACAACACTAAAGTCAATTTGTGCAGCCATCGACAGGTTTTTAAAAGTCCATCTAAGCAGAAATGATTTTGTTGGATGTTTTGTAGAAAGTTTTATTGATTGAATTTGCAAAAAATAAAAATGCTGTTTCTCAAAATCCAGTGAATGTGGATAGAATAAAACAGTTATGGCCCTTTTCCACTACCCTTTTTCAGCTCACTTCAGCCCGACACGGCTCGCGTTTCAACTATCTCAGAGCAGCACAACTCAGCTCGCTTCAGCCTTACTCAGCACCCAAAACTCGCACGGTTTTGGAGTGGGGCTGAAGCGAGCCAAACCGAGCCGAGTGGGGCTAGGGGCGTGAGGAGACACTCCCCTGTGCACTGATTGGTGAGGAGGAGTGTCCTCACATGCCCACACACGCCCCGCGAGCACGCTGGGATTTGTAAACCTGGAAGAAGAAGAATTACGAATTACGAGAATTTCTGAAGCCTTATGCGCCTCGCCTCATCTATACGCTCTTGCCAGTATCTGTTGGCGTTGTTGGTGACAACAAGCCACAGCACCAAGACCAGCAACACTAACGACTCCATGTCCTCCATGTTTATTGTTTACTATCCGGGTCGTGAGACTACCGCTTAAAAGGTCACTGATGTCACTGTTTGCGCCGCCTAACGACATCACGTGACGTCCACCCACTTTCGCTAACTCCACCCAATGTGTCCACCCACTTCCAGCCAGCACGGTTCAGCGCAGTTGTAGTCGAAATGCAACTCCAACAGCCCCACTCAGCTCGACTCAGCACGACTCAGCACCGCATGGCTCAACCCAACTCAGCCGCGTTGGTAGTGGAAAAGCGGCATTATTCCACTCAATCTCGTCGTACATGAGCTGATAGCAGACGAAGCACACAATTTCATGGAATAATTGTTAAATATATGCATGTAACTTATGGCATACTTTGCTTTCACGTGTTCCATTATCAGTAAATAATAAGGGAAATGAAAGTACATATCCTTAAAATAGACCCTTACTTCAGAAATCTCTTCTTTGGCTGTATTTAATGGGCATTTACAGTCAAGTAGCATTATGTAGGTTCCAGGCTTGTAGTACCCAAGTTTAGGACTCGGACTCGAGTCCGACTCGTGCCCTAATTTTAAAGACTCGTGACTTGACTTGGACTTGAGCACTGATGACTCAGACTTGGACTCAGACTTGTGCATTAACTGCATTCAGACTTGTAAATTGAAAACGAGGACTCGGATTTTTTCTTTTTTTTGTAACATGCCATAATAATTTGGCATAAGATATTTATATCTGCATTAATTTTTCTACTAATTTCATGCAATAATGCACATTCACCTGTTCATACGTCATGTTCAGGAACAAACTAATGGTAATGGTGCTAAAATGCCTGGAGAGGAGCCCCTAGGATTGTCCGCTTTGCTTATACAGACTTCTTGTGCAGTGGGAAAAAATGCACTGCTATGTGTTCCATATGTAGAAGAACTATCGAGGAGACGACGGGGACAGCCTCAAACTTCAATCGTCATTTGGCAAGACTCCACCCAGAGAAGTAAGTGACATGCTATGTTCATTGCTCTGTTGATAGCAGGGCTTGCTGAGCGATGAACTAGCTAGTGTTAACCCTCTCTCATGTTATTTGCCCTGTTGATATTTGGCGGGGCTTGCTGAGCAATGAACAAGATTTTTGTTTGTAGCTAATTAACTAAAATGGGGCAGTCAAGCAGTAACGTTAGTCCAACACAGTAGCAGAGACGGTTTCATATAAAGGCAGCAACAGCCACCGTCAAATTGTGCAGTTGGAGTCTTGTTCTCAGACTTGACTCGGATCAATAGTGGACTTGACTCGAAATTTTCTTTAATGACTTGGACTTGACCCAGACTTGAATACTGGGGACTCAAGATTGGACTCGGACTTAAGGTTTAGTGACTCGAGTACAACACTGGTAGGTTCTACAATCTTATATCCTATATAGTGAGCATATAGGAAGGCCTTGTTTAATATCTGGTCATATATTTAGGACTCGGGCGGCACGGTGGTGTAGTGGTTAGCGCTGTCGCCTCACAGCAAGAAGGTCCGGGTTCGAGCCCCGTGGCCAGCGAGGGCCTTTCTGTGTGGAGTTTGCATGTTCTCCCCGTGTCCACGTGGGTTTCCTCCGGGTGCTCCGGTTTCCCCCACAGTCCAAAGACATGCAGGTTAGGTTAACTGGTGACTCTAAATTGACCGTAGGTGTGAATGTGAGTGTGAATGGTTGTCTGTGTCTATGTGTCAGCCCTGTGATGACCTGGCGACTTGTCCAGGGTGTACCCCGCCTTTTGCCCGTAGTCAGCTGGGATAGGCTCCAGCTTGCCTGCGACCCTGTAGAACAGGATAAGCGGCTAGAGATAATGAGATGAGATGAGATATTTAGGACTCAGAAAATGTGCAAAAAAAGAAGACTCAACATCTGAAAGTGGCTAGGGCCACAGATGCAAAACATGTTCAATATCTGGTCATGAAATGCTACAGAGGCTGTTAAAAGGAACCTGATGCTCCACTGACGAAGTGAAAATGAAGCTGAATGGCTTAGTTATGTTCAATAAAGCTGATTTCATGTGAAGTCTCATCTCATTATCTCTAGCCACTTTATCCTGTTCTACAGGGTCGCAGGCAAGCTGGAGCCTATCCCAGCTGACTACGGGCAAAAGGCGCCCAGTTAACCTAACCAGGGCAGCACGGTGGTGTAGTGGTTAGCGCTGTCGCCTCACAGCAAGAAGGTCCGGGTTCGAGCTCCGTGGCCAGCGAGGGCCTTTCTGTGCGGAGTTTGCATGTTCTCCCCGTGTCCGCGTGGGTTTCCTCCGGGTGCTCCGGTTTCCCCCACAGTCCAAAGACATGCAGGTTAGGTTAACTGGTGACTCTAAATTGACCGTAGGTGTGAATGTGAGTGTGAATGGTTGTCTGTGTCTATGTGTCAGCCCTGTGATGACCTGGCGACTTGTCCAGGGTGTACCCCGCCTTTCGCCCGTAGTCAGCTGGGATAGGCTCCAGCTTGCCTGCGACCCTGTAGAACAGGATAAAGCGGCTAGAGATAATGAGATGAGATGAGATGAGTTGAGTTAACCTAACCTGCATGTCTTTGGACTGTGGGGGAAACCGGAGCACCCGGAGGAAACCCACGGGGAGAACATGCAAACTCCGCACAGAAAGGCCCTCGCCGGCCACGGAGCTCGAACCCGGACCTTCTTGCTGTGAGGCGACAGCACTAACCACTACACCACCGTGCCGCCTATTATTATTATTATTATTATAGCATTTTTCACAAATTACTACTGTCATTTCATCGGTTTGTTTACATTCTTCACCTTTAAGCATTAAAATGTATTGTGTTTTTTTGTTTTTTTGTTTTTGTTTGTTTGTTTGTTTGTTTGTTTGGTTGGTTGGTTGGTTGGTTGGTTGGTTGGTTTTTTTTTTTAGACTAGTTCAAAAGCTCAAAGAAGTTTGAAAATTACATCACTGAAATGTCCAAAGAACAATTAAATAAATGTCTAAAGCTATTCTACACCTCGGCATGACAGCAAGACGGCACTTTCTACAAAAAACAACAACAACAACACTAAAGTCAATTTGTGCAGCCATCGACAGGTTTTTAAAAGTCCATCTAAGCAGAAATGATTTTGTTGGATGTTTTGTAGAAAGTTTTTATTGATTGAATTTGCAAAAAATAAAAATGCTGTTTCTCAAAATCCAGTGAATGTGGATAGAATAAAACAGTTATTCCACTCAATCTCATCGTACATGAGCTGATAGCAGACGAAGCACACAATTTCATGGAATAATTGTTAAATATATGCATGTAACTTATGGCATACTTTTGCCGCTTTTCCACTACAAACGCGGCTGAGTCGGGCTGAGCGGGGCTGTTGGAGTTGCATTTCGACTACAACCGCGCTGAACCGTGCTGGCTGGAAGTGGGTGGACACATTGGGTGGAGTTAGCGAAAGTGGGTGGACGTCACGTGATGTCGTTAAGCAGCGCAAACAGTGACATCAGTGAACTTTTAAGCGGTAGTCTCACGACCCGAATAGTAAACAATAAACATGGAGGACATGGAGTCGTTAGTGTTGCTGGTCTTGGTGCTGTGGCTTGTTGTCACCGACAACGCCAACAGATACTGGCAAGAGCGTATAGATGAGGCGAGGCGCATAAGGCTTCAGAAATTCTCGTAATTCGTAATTATTCTCCTTCCGGGTTTGCGGTGTTTACAGATCCCAGCGCGCTCGCGGGGCGTGTGTGGGCATGTGAGGACACTCCTCCTCACCAATCAGTGCACAGGGGAGTGTCTGCTCACGCCCCCAGCCTCACTCGACACGGCTTGGCTCGCTTCAGCCCCACTCCAAAACGGTGCGAGTTTTAGGGGCTAAGCAGGGCTGAAACGAGCTGAGTCGTGCTGGTTTTTGGTAGTCGAAACGCGAGCCGTGTCGGGCTGAAATGAGCTGAAGTGAGCTGAAAAAGGGTAGTGGAAAAGGGCCATTTGCTTTCACGTGTTCCATTATCAGTAAATAATAAGGGAAATGAAAGTACATATCCTTAAAATAGACTCTTACTGCAGAAATCTCTTTTTTGGCTGTATTTATTGGGCATTTACAGTCAAGTAGCATTATGTAGGTTCCAGGCTTGTAGTACTCAAGTTTAGGACTCGGACTCGAGTCCGACTCGTGCCCTAATTTTAAAGACTCGTGACTTGACTTGGACTTGAGCACTGATGACTCAGACTTGGACTCAGACTTGTGCATTAACTGCATTCAGACTTGTAAATTGAAAACAAGGACTCGAATTTTTTCTTTTTTTTGTAACATGCCATAATAATTTGGCATAAGATATTTATATCTGCATTAATTTTTCTACTAATTTCATGCAATAATGCACATTCACCTGTTCATACGTCATGTTCAGGAACAAACTAATGGTAATAGTGCTAAAATGCCTGGAGAGGAGCCCCTAGGATTGTCCGCTTTGCTTATACAGACTTCTTGTGCAGTGGGAAAAAATGCACTGCTATATGTTCCATATGTAGAAGAACTATCGAGGAGACGACGGGGACAGCCTCGAACTTCAATCGTCATTTGGCAAGACTCCACCCAGAGAAGTAAGTGACATGCTATGTTCATTGCTCTGTTGATAGCAGGGCTTGCTGAGCGATGAACTAGCTAGTGTTAACCCTCTTTCATGTTATTTGCCCTGTTGATATTTGGCGGGGCTTGCTGAGCAATGAACAAGATTTTTATTTGTAGCTAATTAACTAAAATGAGGCAGTCAAGCAGTAACGTTAGTCCAACACAGTAGCAGAGATGGTTTCACATAAAGGCAGCAACAGCCTCCATCAAATGGTGCAGTTGGAGTCTTGTTCTCAGACTTGACTCGGATCAATAGTGGACTTGACTCGAAATTTTCTTTAATGACTTGGACTTGACCCAGACTTGAATACTGGGGACTCAAGATTGGACTCGGACTTAAGGTTTAGTGACTCGAGTACAACACTGGTAGGTTCTACAATCTTATATCCTATAGACCCCTTCACATGTTTGTAAACAAACCGACCATTGCCAGGATGCGTGCGCAGCCTGGACTCAGAAACAATGGCGCTGCCCATAGACCGGCATTATGAGCTGTCAGATTATGCAAAACAATTGTCGTTACAAGATCGAGAATGCTACATAAACAAGTTAACTCTAACAAGTGGACATCGCCTACCGGATCCGTATTTAATTAAAGAGTGGACGGACGATGTTAGTAAGTTCCCTGGTATACAATGGCCAGATATATACTCGTACCTTATTGACAAGACTTCAGTGTACACCCACGAAAAACTTCGTGCCTACAAGTCTTTAGACGCATATGATTATGTTATGTGTGGGCATGTACAACTTGATTAACAATGGGACATTCATATTCATTTTGTTTTAATCAAATTATGCCAGTGATGTGATGGCAATGTGGCTTTAGCTACAACAGCAAATACCAACACTAAACAGCAATTTGCAGGAGGTAATGGCATGAAAGGAATGATAGTGTAAAGAGTGCAGCTAAGAGAAATCAGAGCTGCGTAAAAAGCGAGAGGCAAAGACCAGAAATGAAACTGAACGGGGCGGGAGCTAGGTTAGAGCAGTCAACGTAAGTTGGCATTTAGAGTGAGGGCACACAATTTTACCTTTCCATCCTTGCTTTAAAATTGTGATTTTCGGCATACACAAATAATGATGGCACAAAATCTGGACTGCTTGAGCCAAGCGAGACCTCTCCTACAAACAAAATTGCATGCAAAGCTAAGTTAACATGCTAACAATATTCATTACATTGTGTAACTATGACCCAGCTAATCAGACAAATGTTACCAAAGTATTTTGCTCCATCAATAAACAAAGACTAGAAAGAATAAAAAAGAAAGATTTAATAAATAGCCTGATCTTACCTGTGATGAAGTGGGCGCTGCAAACCCGCGCATTTTTGATGGTGCTTTCATCCCAGTCTACACGTTTGATGGCTTGTAGCCATAGACGTCGGCGATTTTTTTGGAATGGGTGAGATCCTGCTGGAATTCTGTACATTTTAACCCCAGCACTGCTACAATTCTGACACCCGACAACACAACAACTAGGCATCGCTGAGTCTTTTTTTAGTCCAGGCTGCGCGCGCAATTTCCTCTTACGTATGAATGACGTTTACTGCGAAGGGGTCTATATAGTGAGCATATAGGAAGGCCTTGTTTAATATCTGGTCATATATTTAGGACTCAGAAAATGTGCAAAAAAAATACTCAACATCTGAAAGTGGCTAGGGCCACACATGCAAAACATGTTCAATATCTGGTCATGAAATGCTACAGAGGCTGTTAAAAGGAACCTGATGCTCCACTGACGAAGTGAAAATGAAGCTGAATGGCTTAGTTATGTTCAATAAAGCTGATTTCATGTGAAGTCTCATGTCATTATCTCTAGCCGCTTTATCCTGTTCTACAGGGTCGCAGGCAAGCTGGATCCTATCTCAGGTGACTACGGGCAAAAGGCGGGGTACACCCTGGACAAGTTGCCAGGTCATCACAGGGCTGACACATAGACAACCATTCACGGTCAATTTAGAGTCACCAGTTAACCTAACCTGCATGTCTTTGGACTCTGGGGGAAACTGGAGCACCCGGAGGAAACCCACACAGACAACATGCAAACTCCGCACAGAAAGGCCCATCCCCGGCCACGGGGCTCGAACCTGGACCTTCTTGCTGTGAGGCGACAGCGCTAACCACTACACCACCGTGCCGCCCCTCATGTGAAGTCAGTTGGAAGAATTGCAGTTATCCATCCATTATCTACACCACTTATTTGTCAGGGTCACAAAGGAAGCTAGAGCCAATCCCAGCTGAGGCGAGAGGCGGAGTACACCCTGGGCAGGTCGCCAATCTATCATAGGGCTAAGACAGAGACAAACAACCATTTACATTCATGGAGAATTTCGAGTAGCCAGTTGACCTAATCCACATGTCTTTGGACTGTGGGAGGAAAGAAAACCCATGCAGGCATGAGGAGAACATGCAAACTCCATACAGAAAGGCCCCAGTTGGCTGCAAGGTTCAAATTCAGGATCTTCTTACTGTGAGGTGACATTGCTAACCACTGCACCACCATGCCCCCAAATTGCACTTATTTCATTGTAAATATTGTACTTCATTTTAAAATGTGAAGTTAATTAAGCTGTCGTATAATAAGGACATCTGAAATAGATCTGTGCCTTAAACAATGCCACTAAAACTCATTATGAAGGCTGTAAATGTGTAGTGTGGTCATATGTAGTGAACCTTCAGGAGGAAAAGTCTCTCATCAGGCATCTGTCTCTCAGGGTTAAGCATGGATGGGAAAGCCATATAATACTAAGGTCACAATTTGTTCATAACTATTCAGTGGACATCTTATAGACTTGTCTTTCCTCAGCAGAGACTTTCACACTGTTTACAAGTGGTATGTCCCCTGTGTGGGCAGCACAGTGGTGTAGTGGTTAACACTGTTGCCTCACAGCAAGAAGGTTCTGGGCCCAAGCCCAGTGGCCGATGGGGGCCTTTCTGTGTGAAGTTTGCATGTTCTTCCTGTGTCTGCATGGGTTTCCTCCGGGTGCTCCAGTTTCCCCCACAGTCCAAAGACATGCAGGTTAGGTTAATTGGTGGTTCTAGATTGACCGTAGGTGTGAATGTGGGTGTGAATGGTTGGTTGTCTCTATGTGTCAGCCCTGCGATGATCTGGCAACTTGTCCAGGGTGTACCCCACCTCTCACCCATAATCAGCTGGGATAAGCTCCAGCTTGCCCGTGACCCTGCACAGAATAAGCGGTTACAGATGATGGCTGGATGGATGGCTGGATGGATGGAGTTGATATTTGACAATACCATTGAATCTGTAATAGCGCCATATTTAGTAGCCTCCAATTGATATGTGACTGGCTTTGTTCAGAATCTGGGGTAGGTCTCTTGTTAATTTGCAAATGATGATGATGATGATGATGATATAGACAAGGAATATTTGAAGTGTCAGACTACTTACTCGCACCCACTGGAGCACAAGGTCTCCACGAGATCCCGCCATCCTGCACAGTCTTTTGCCTTGGTCTCAGCCTCACTCCAGATGATCCCAATTTGCTTAAGTTCTGCTTCAACTGTCCTTCACCAGGTGTTCCTTGGCCTGCCCCTTGGTCTCTTGCCTTGTGGGGTCCATCGAAGTGCAACCCTCACAATACTTGTCTGTGGCATCCTCAACACATGTTCTAGCCATCGAAGTCGTCTATGGTGTATTTCACTGATGATGCATGTGGTCTGACTGAGCTGGAGGAGGTCTTTGTTGGACATCTTGTTGGGCCAAAATATTCTGCTTATCCTCCTGAGACACCCATGGTGGAAACTGGATAATGCTTCCATGTCAGACTTGGTGACATTCACTCCCATATAGAAGGATGGCCTTGACATTGCTGTTGTAAATGTGGATCTTGGTCTATTTGAAGTGTCAGAGTTACAGGCAAATCAACTTGCTAGCATTTTTACACATCAGTTTTAAAATGTTAATTATTAGCTCATCCGGCTGACAGGTGATGAGCTTATTCTATCATGTGTTGCTTGGCGTCCGTCCAGCGTCGTCCACATTTCAGGAAAATTGCTTCTTCCCTCTCAATTCTTCACTGATTTTATTCTTTTTGGCAGGAAGATAGGCCTGCCTGGGGTGCATATGGCATCTACCTAAATTTGCATAATTGCAATTAATAATGAAGATATGGAGTAATTAAGCCCTAACGAGCAATTTCCACACAAATCGCTTCTTCTCTCTCAATTCTTCACCAATTTTGATTCTTTCTGGCATGAAGGTAGGGGTTCCTAGGGTGCATATAACTTCTACTCAGATTTGCTTAATTACAATTATTCATGAAGTTATGAACTAATTAATCCTTCAACAAAAATCGCTGCTTCTCAGTCAATTCCTCGCCATTTTGGAGTCTTTCTGGCAAATAGGTAGGTATTCCTAGGGTGTATATAGATTCTATGTAGTGTGTATAGCTTGCAACCTTTATTGTGCAAGGTGGCCCACTTTAGATCGTTCCTTCTGGACTAGATGGGGCCGGAACGTGCTACACCGTCATTGACGGTCTCGTTTTATACACACCAGTTATCTTTCCTTTTTCAGTCATAATCAATTGTAATTTATAACAAATTTATGATTGTTTACATGATTCATTTTAGTTCTAGCCTTTTAAATCAAGGCATCGATTCAAACTGCCAATTGTTACCCGATAGTAAAAACAAGGAATATGACCTTCTATTTCATTGAGCTGCGAACAAGCAATCAGAGTAATGTGACACACTGATATACAGTATGTGTGCACAGACTCACTCACACACACACACACACACACACACACACACACACACACACACACACACAGACAAACAAAGCTTGATATGAGTCAGGCTTTTTATAACTAAAGCTGAGTGACAGATGTTCATCTGTTACAGTATGGGGTGATTCCCAGAGGACAGCACACAGGACATCACACTTACCTTGCTTCCCTCCTCCTTTTCTCTCTAATTCAAGCTTTCTTTTTCAGCCTGTGTCCCCTCTCCCTCTCTCTTTTGTCTTTCCTTTCCCTCCCCCTTCCCTACCCTTCTGTGATTCACGCAGCACTTACCTTTGAGCGTCAGTCATCTGTTTCCGATTGAGGCTCTCACATACATGCTCTGGGATCTATGACCTCATCACTGATCCCTTGCTTTAACGTCCATCGCAAGTGGAATAAGGACAATAAGGACAAGGATGTGCAAATCAAATGAACCAAGACAATCAGGAGACAGACATAATCTTATTTTGAGTCAGATCAAATAAAGCCACCTCAGTTATTTTGGTACATGACATTTAGCCAGTTCTAATGGTAATTACTCCAGTCTCTCTCTCTCTCTCTCTCTGTGCCTGTTAGTTAGCACTGTCCTTTTAGATACAAAATTTCTGCCGTGTCTGATAAATGATCAACTTTAATCTACACACACACACACACACACACACACACAATTATAGCTATCCCAGCACAACACAAAGATTTGTCTTTCTGTCCTCGTGAGGACCTGCCACGCAATAATCAAAAGGAAATGTTTCAACATTTTGAAATAGAAGCTGCAGAGGTTTTTTAAAATGCAGATTTCCACTTGAGGACCAGCCAAATGTCCCCACAAGGCCAATACTGTCAGATATTTCTACCACTGTGTGGATATTTGGACCACACCATGATATAAAAACATCCTTGTACCCCTAGGCAAATAGTTACTTGCATGGCTGTGTGAACAGCAAAAAAACTCAATGAATCTGATATTTTCTATTTCGATTTGGGCCACGCGGGCGGAACGGTAGTGTAGTGGTTAGCACTGTCGCCTCACAGCAAGAAGGTCCGGGTTCGAGCCCTGTGGCCGGTGAGGGCCTTTCTGTGCAGAGTTTGCATGTTCTCCCCGTGTCCGCATGGGTTTCCTCCGGGTGCTCCGGTTTCCCCCACAGTCCAAAGACATGCAGGTTAGGTTAACTGGTGACTCTAAATTGACTGTAGGTGTGAATGTGAGCGTGAATGGTTGTCTGTGTCTATGTGTCAGCTCTGTGATGACCTGGCGACTTGTCCAGGGTGTACCCCGCCTTTCGCCCGTAGTCAGCTGGGATAGGCTCACTGGCGCCATCTGCGTGGGGCACGGACCTTTTTGACCCCCCAAAGATAAAGTTGGGGGGGCAAAAACACCCCAATAATGAAAAAAGTAGTAAACAGTACAGATGAACTCATGTTAACTGACGATTGAAACCACCTAAACAAATAATAGCCTAGCTTTGAATGCAAAATAAGTATCTATAGAAACGTCACCTAAAATGTTATGATTGGACATGACCCGCCCCCTTTTCCGCTTGCAATATTCCAATGGTTGGCAGTGAGTGATTGACAGGTTGCACTACGCAAAATTTACACGTCCTTTAGTGCTTTGCGCAGACTTAAGACCTACCTGCGGAGCACCATGACTGCTCCGAGACTGAATTACTTGGCTGTTCTTTACACACACAAGGAACATACAGACCACATTGATTTGAAAAAAATTACCAATGAGTTCAGCGCTTGTGACAGAAGGAGTGATGTTTTTGCGAAGTTTTAGGGCTGATGGGCTATTAGGGTGAATATGATTTTCTCATGTTCATGAATATGATTTTCTCACTGCCTACTTGTTAATTTCCGTGGCCATGAAAGAGATGTGTTGTTAAAGTTTGTAAGTAAGATTAAAATTAACTTTGTCATATCCATTAACTCTTAACAGAAACTACATTCATGTACAGTTGTCTGCCGAATTCATCTCAAAGAAAATTGCATGAAACTAAATTTGTTTATTGAATAAATTGTGTTTTATACAATGTTTAAAGTCGTGAGATTTTTTTAATGCATCATAATAAGTTATCGTTAAAATGGGCGCTTCCCACTTGCAATGGTGAATAGTAATGAATGAAAATGACTTACAACTGAGTCTTTGATATTCAACTACATACACTGCCGATGTCATGACGTCACGGTGCAAGAACATAATTCTGACCCCCCCAATGTTGACATGAAGTTGGCGCCTATGGATAGGCTCCAGCTTGCCTGCGACCCTGGAGAACAGGATAAAGCGGCTAGAGATAATGAGATGAGATTTGGGCCACGCCTGTGTGTGGTACTGAAATCCGATACATATCCAATACATGGCAATGTAACCGCTGTCCGAACAGGGAGATTGGAATTCATGCAACTTTTACTTCAATCTGACTCAACATACACTAAGTTCACACTACCAGGAATGGAGGATAATAGGAGGAGTGAAGGAGGATTTCAGTGGTGGAATAGTGACGTAACGGACCTCATAAATAATCGGGGTGATCAGAAGCCACATATTGTAACCTCGGTGTTTGAAGAGATCTAAAAAGAGATGAATGCATTATCTGACATGAATGCATGAGAAATGAATGCATGATGCATGAGCATGATCTGTTCAGACATGGGGAAGCCATGGTCTAAAGGTTAGAGAAGCAGCTTTGGGACCAAAAGGTCATTGGTTCAATTCCCTGGACCTGCAGGAATGGCTGAAGTGCCCTTGAGCAAGGCACCTAACCCCCAACTGCTCCCCAGGCTGCTCTGGGTATGTTGTATATCGCTCTGGATAAGAGTGTCTGCTAAACGCCATTAATGTAATGGAATGAATGAATGTAGTCATAAGGGAATCTACCTGCAGTGCTAAAGGAAAGTTAAGTGTATAAGCAAAGCTCAAAGATACCAAGGAAACAAACCAAAGATATGGCCTTGGCTGAATAATGTAGGCCTGCTCTTTTTACACCGGGTTTGCATCCTTTGTGCACACAGGTCAGTTTAGGAGCGTGATCTGTTCCAGTGTTGTAGTCGAGTCACTACACCTTGAGTCCAAGTCCAGTCTCGAGTCCCCAGTGTTCAAGCCCGAGTCAAGTCCAAGTCATTAAAGAAAATTTCGAGTCGAGTCCACTGCTGAGCAAAGTCAAGTCCGACACAAGCCCCACTATCAACAGAGCAAATAACATGAGAGAGGGTTAACACTAGCTAGTTCATCGGTCAGCAAGCAAGCCCCGCTATCAACATCAACAATGAACATAGTGTGTCACTTCCTTCTCTGGGTGGAGTCTTGACAAATGACGATTGAAGTTCGAGGTTGTCCCTGTCGTCTCCTCGATAGTTCTCCTACATATAGAACACACAGCAGTGCATTTTTCCCCCACTGCATGAGAAGTCTGTATAAGCAAAACAGGCAATCCTAGGGGCTTCTCTCCAGGCATTTTAGCGCCATTAATGTTAGTTTGTTCCTGAACATGACATATGAACAGGTGAATGTGCATTATCTTGCACAAAATTAGTAGAAAAATTAATGCAGATATAAATATCTTATGCCAAATTATTATGGAATGTTACAAAAAATAAAGAAAAAATCCGAGTTCTCGTCTCCAATTTGCGAGTCTGAATGCAGTTAATGCACGAGTTCAAGTCATCAGTGCTCAAGGCCAAGTCAAGTCACAAGTGCTTAAAATTAGGGTACAAGTCGGACTCGAGTCCAAGTCCTGGACTCAAGTACTACAAGCCTGATCTGTTCAGACTAATGTCAGATGCGGCCTCGGTCGTACTGAAAGCGTAGTCTGAACAGGCTGACAATAAACTGGATTTGGGCCACTTTTACCTGCTGTGTGAACGCATGAATGGAATCCACCTACATAACCCTTCATGCAAATTTCGACAAGTTGCACATACACAAGCTTCATAACATTCATTGCATCATATGAAAACAAGTTATCTTAATTACCCAAATGGAAAAAAGCAGACTCAGAGGCTTTGTGTCACTCCTGTATTAGTCCTCCTCCTCCTCTCCCTCCTCCCTTTTCCCTCACTCTCACTCTCATACTTTGGCTCGATCATTCCTCCCCCATCTCTCTCTCTCTCTCTCTCTCTCGCCTCAGCGGAAGGGAAGATGACGGGATGAGAGGAGATGGATTTGGCGCTGAGATGCAGGGGGGAAAGGCAAAATTAGCGACGTGTCCTTATATACAAGCCACTCGTGTCCGCGGGAACACGCCGACCGAGGAGTGTGGGATGAAGAAAAATGACTGAACGTGGCATTTGCTAAAGACAGGTATGTAAAGAGCGCTTTCCATCCTCTCTCTCTCTCTTTCCTCTTCATCTCCTTCTCTCCACTCCACGCGTTTTCCAGCCTATTCGTATTGTTTGGCTTGAATTATCACTGAGAGGAGCAGAAGTGGGGGATGTGTATTATATAACAGCTGACACGTCTCATAGGCGACTGGAGCCGGGGAAAGAAAAAAAAAAGAAAAAAGCTGGTCCGGTAATCTAAGAAGTCGCCATTGGCTACCTCCAGAAAGCGCGCACTACCGTGTTGAATAGCGCGTGCACCTGAAGTGGCGTACATCCTCCAGGACTGAGTGCGGTGGTGCGCGCTTTCACACACAGACCATGGTGTGTGTAAAGGTGGAAGGACGCAACAGTCTAAAAATCCAGGAGTTTAGGAATCTCAGCCAGAGAGTACAAGACCATTTTTTTGTGTTAACTGCACGTATTTTTCTTAGGTAGCATATGTGTCTCTCTCATCAGGAGAATATTGTTTTTTGTGGTCTTCCGGGGCTCCGGGGCAAAACAAGCCGAGGCTAAATCAATTAGTTATCTCAGCAGTTCGGCTTTGATAGTGCTGTGACTTAGACAGTCTATTCTGTGAGTCCTCATGTTTATCTAGCTTTTATAGTGGCCCACTGTGGCCTGTAATGATCCGGATATGAGATGGATGGTGAGCTTTTCAATAAACTCGCTTTTCTTCACCGTTACCTCTTCCTGCCTGATTATGAGGCACGTGTGAAAAATGTGTGTGTGTGCGTGTGTGTTTCTCATAGTGTTCTGGATGTGAGCTCTATCCGTCTCCATGGCGACTCGGCAGTCTCTCGTTGGAAAGAGTGAAGGGCGCGTGGTTCGGGTTCGGGACAAAATGAGTGCACGAGAAAGGAAGGAAAGTACAGATGAGGCATATGGATAGATATCACGGGCAAGGAGACAGCTGACTTTAAAAGATGTTTGCAATCAGTCACTTGATAAGCGAGAGAGAGAGAGAGAGAGAGAGAGACATACACACTTATTAAGCACTTACACAATATCTATCTAGTGTTTTGGACAGACTCACCAGAAAAAAAAAAGAAAAAGTCTTCAGCCTGAAAGTGTCCAAATAGCCTAGATAACTTTGTCTGACTAACCAGCAGAGTCTGGAGACACGGCCAATGTCAATAAAGCATTCAACATAATGCCGAGATCAGACAACCCTAATTCAGCCAGATGTTGATATGATTTTGTCATGGCTGACAAATTTCCAGCATCATGCCTGAATATGAATGTTGGGAATAGCAAAAGGGCCTTGTAGTGTGACAATCAAAGAATAGCTCCGTGATGTCTGGGATGCCCTACAACACCTTGACAAAAAGTCATGTCAGAATTTTTTTGTATTTTCTCCCCTAGTTTGACAACTCCTCCAACATGTTCCTTGATAGCTATGATTGATCATTTATTGACCCTCCTCCCCAACAACACATAAACACATGAACAATGATCAGTTGAGGTCAAATTTGTAGTGGTGCCAATCTCCTGACCAAGATACAGCAAGAATTTATTTATGGCACTATGATTCACCTGACACCTGACATGGTGACCATCATGAAAGACAAAAATATTGTGTAGTCTGTTCCCAACATAAGGTTCTAGTCTATAAATAAGATCCAGCCTACAACAATCACCAAAGGTAAACACGTTTCTCACAGCTATCACAATTATGACAAAGAGAACAGCAGATAGACAGAGCGATGTTGAAGCCTGCATTACAGTGAGCTCCAGAACCACTCTGCCTTAAATCTGAGCAGGTCGTGTCTCAATTCATCTCAGACGTGACTGTCTTAGATCATCCTCCTCCTCGGTTTCTCTATTGTGTGACTCCTGCAGTTGCAGCCCGAGGTATGCTTCCTAAAATGTAGAACTGTATCATCTATTAACTAACAGAGTTAGCCTTATCTAACTTTTCCAATACGTCCCACAACTTTACTCATCAAGAATCACCAGATCAATACTATGATTTGAAATAAAAACTCTTGGTCATTTATATGATAATAACCATAAATGCTATGGATAGACTATATTACTCAAATGCTAGAAATATAAGAAAAAGCAGGAGTTAAAACCTTAACATTAAATAATATTTCTCATTATTTAAAACAGTGTAAGCTGTGCAAATATTTTCAGCACCATGGAGAGCGTGTGGTACATTTTATTCCCACAATTACTGTGTGTACTTAAACATTGCTGGAAAGTGAAAGTGTCTGCTTGTCTATTAGAAACTGACTTCCTCTTGGTCTTTTCATTACTAAAACGTCAATGACCCAATGAAAAGGTGTCGTGCCAGTCACCACTTTGATACTGGTTGTTTATTTGCCTTTTCACACCAACCTCCAGTTGTTACTGAAGAACCCGTGTCATTTATTCAAGTTCCTCCATGTTCCCTGGCTTTCCCCGAGGTATCAGACATTAGGCAGACTGCTCTATTACTGGACTTCCATGTCCAATTCTAAAGGGATTTGCACACAGGCCCAGATTTCAGTGAAGGCTTCCCATGGGCATAACCTACTCATAATTAAATGAAGAGAAATGTGAACTGCCATGTTAAAGTCTCCCCCATGTGCTTGTGAGGCAAGCTATAATGGGACTTAAAATGAAAAGTCACTTACTATAGCTGCATGCACACTTGACAGGATTGTTCTTTTATTTTATATCCATTATTTTTAAATCATGACGGAAGGCAATGCAGCATGATGTTTTCTGTGTGTGTTTAGGCTTATGAATTGCACAAATCGCTGTTGAATTAACATAGTTTTTTATTTAGGTATAGAGATTGAAACAAGAAGTTTAGAGAGAAAAATGTCTTAAATTAGCAAGGCGTTTCAGTCAGTCTGCAATGTTATGTAACATCGCAATATTTTCATCTCGGAAATTAAATTAGTACATATATCTTATTTCAGTTTGCAGGAACTTAGGAAATCCTATTTTCTTCCAATTTGGTATTTTGCCAATTCCCACTAACTGGGAAGGGTGAAGGCGAGCACCTTAAAGCCACTGAAAGCACTAACTGCATACACGACCTTACAGATGCCCACTACTCTCTAGTGTCAGTCTGAATAATAGGGAAAGGAATAATGCCATGTCCTTCCCACCCATAGATCACAATCATGGATCACTGTGGCACAGATTCAAACTCATGATCAAGCCAATCACAGGTGTCTTCCTATTTCCATAATGATGGCAGTTAATGCATGCGTCCAAGTGCATCTGTCATCATTGATACCCAATGATGACAGATGAGCAGCAGCTAGAAATGATTAGTTGTCTTTACATTTTGGAGGAAGCTCTTGTTATATTTCTGTCACCATCATGTGATAAGACGAGACTTACGTTGTAAGATATGCATTGTAGGAATTAGCAGTAACTACGCTGACAGGAAAAGTGTATAAAATGTAAATGTAAAAACTGTCAGATCAAAAAAAATTTAAGACCATGTTCAATCAAGGTAATAAAACCACACCTCATATTTGAGTTAACTAGCATCTAAGCTCAACACTGTTGTGCTAACGCTGTTCATTCTGGATCACTATAGCCATTAAGGAGAGCCTACGGCCGTAAAGCGCCACTTCACACTGCACACTGTGCATCTGCCGCTTTGCGTGCTGAGCTGGGTGTTGCCATGGAGATGATGGCTGCCTGGATTGCGTTCCCCAGTGAAAGAGAGAATTTTCCGTCCAGTGAACGAGACACAGGGGAAACATGTGGGACTATCAAACTTGCCAAGTTCTCTAAAGGAGACTGATGGGTGTGTACTCAACAGGGAGAGATTATTGATGTCCTAGTCCATGTAGGCTTGTCATTTCAGGCTGCGTTTGTGTGAAATAGTACGGTAGCTTGTAACCAACAACAACAACAGGCAGTTCCAGTAGCCTAAATGCTCAGAAACTTGATTAATATTTAGTAATTACTTGCCATAGTGTGTCACAGTCCAGGTCTGTGGGTTATATGATTCAGGAAATCTAGTACCACCTTCTGCTGGAGTTGACCTGGAACAAGAGCTACAGTGGTGCTTGAAAGTTTGTGAACCTTTAGAATTTTCTATATTTCTGCATAAATATGACCAAAAACATCAGATTTTCACACAAGTCCTAAAAGCAGATAAAGAGAACCCAGTTAAACAAATGAGACAAAAATATTATACTTGGTCATTTACTTATTCAGGAAAATGATCCAATATTACATATCTGTGAGTGGCAAACGTATGTGAACCTCTAGGATTAGCAGTTAATTTGAAGGTGAAATTAGAGTCAGGTGTTTTCAATCAATGGGATGACAATCAGGTGTGACTGGGCACCCTGTTTTATTTAAAGAACAAGGATCTATCAAAGTCTGATCTTCACAACACATGTTTGTGGAAGTGTATCATGGCACGAATAAAGGAGGTTTCTGAGGACCTCAGACAAAGGGTTGTTGATGCTCATCAGGCTGGAAACGGTTACAAAACCATCTCTAAAGAGTTTGGACTCCACCAATCCACAGTCAGACAGATTGTGTACAAATGAAGGAAATTCAAGACCATTGTTACCCTCCCCAGGAGTGGTCGACCAACAAAGATCACTCCAAGAGCAAGGCATGTAATAGTCAGCGAGGTCACAAAGGGTAACCTCTAAGCAACTGAAGGCCTCTCTCACATTGGCTAATGTTAATGTTCATGAGTCCACCATCAGGAGAACACTGAACAACAATGGTGTGCATGGCAGGGTTGCAAGGAGAAAGCCACTGCTCTCCAAAAAGAACATTGCTGCTCGTCTGCAGTTTGCTAAAGATCATGTCGACAAGACAGAAGGCTATTGGAAAAATGTTTTGTGGACAGATGAGACCAAAATAGAACTTTTTGGTTTAAATGAGAAGCATTTTGTTTGGAGAAAGGAAAACACTGCATTCCAGTATAAGAACCTTATCCCATCTGTGAAACATGGTGGTGGTAGTATCATGGTTTGGGCCTGTTTTGCTGCATCTGGGCCAGGACGGCTTGCCATCATTGATGGAACAATGAATTCTGAACTAGAAAAGCACTCGGAGAGCGCAGACCTCCGCCAAGAATCCTTTAAAAAATTCCGGGATCCAGACAGTGATCTGGATCACCGCCAAAATTTAATGGATTGTTACTTGTGCCCAGTCACACCTCTGGAAAAAATTTCAGAGCAATCCATTCATAACTTTTTCCGTAATGTTGCTAACAGACAAACCAACAAACAAACAAACCAACACTACTGAAAACATAACATCCTTGTCGGAGGTAATTATACCAGCGAATTCTAAAGGAAAATGTCAGGACATCTGTCCATGAACTGAATCTCAAGAGAAGGTGGGTCATGCAGCAAGACAACGACCCAAAGCACACAAGTCGTTCTACCAAAGAATGGTTAAAGAAGAATAAATTTCATGTTTTGGAATGGCCAAGTCAAAGTCCTGACCTTAATCCAATCAAAATGTTGTGGAAGGACCTGAAGTGAGCAGTTCATGTGAGGAAACCCACCAACATCCCAGAGTTGAAGCTGTTCTGCATGGAGGAATGGGCTAAAATTCCTCCAAGCCGGTGTGCAGGACTGATCAACAGTTACCAGAAATGTTTAGTTGCAGTTATTGCTGCACAAGGGGGTCACACCAGATACTGAAAGCAAAGGTTCACATACTTTTGCCACTCGCAGATATGTAATATTGGATCATTTTCATCAATAAATAAATGGCCAAGTATAATATTTTTGTCTCATTTGTTTAACTGGGTTCTCTTTATCTACTTTTAGGACTTGTGTGAAAATCTGATGATGTTTTAGGTCATATTTATGCAGAAATATAGAAAATTCTAAAGGGTTCACAAACTTTCAAGCATCACTGTAGGAACAACAAGACGCCTGACAGTGAAAACAACTGCTATTTGTTGCTGTGTGCTGTTGTCTCAGTCACACATGCTGCTCAAACACACATTGGCCAAAGACAGATTCCTGCACCAACCCCTAATACTGCTGAACCCTTGACCAGAATACCACAGAGAGTCTAAGAATGGTTTTTGTAATCAATATTTAACACAGCAATCATACAGTGACCTACTGAGAGAGAAAGAGCTGTCTCTATATAGATGTTCATCCACTACACATTACTACACCATTCAATATCCACAACATGAAAGTTATGTTCAGATCATAGACACATTACATTATAATCTACAACCTGCCAAACTGATTACTCCACAGTTTCTTCAGCATGTTATTACTCACATGAAGCAAATGAGCCGTGACAGATCTACCTATGTAATGAATGCACTGCCGTCATGCCTCTCCATACGCTCCTGACCTCTGTGATGTGCATGTCGTTTTGTCATGAAAACCTATTTGGCAGTGTTTTCAGCTGTGGCTGTTTGCTCGACATTTCCAATCTGTTTCTGCTGAGTCAGGCAGAGCTGGATGAGCGAGCAGCGGAGCCTCAATTATGATTTTTTCAGAACTGTTTTTAGGTCCTGATGGATGATCAGTGAAGGCGTTTTCGCAGTGATGACTCATGTTGAGGTGATAGTTCTGATTAAATGGCTGATATTACTTGTCTGTGAGTCTCTCAGTTTGTGATTAGTACACACTGTGCCGAGAGACTCCCCTCTGCACTTTCTCACCTGGAGAGAGGAAAGGGAATTAACACTAAATCAGGTGAAACCACACACACTTACACACACAGTTCCTGTTAAATAGTACCTGTTGCGAATAAGAGCAGGTGTTTTCGGGTACAGGTTTGTCGGTGAGAGTGTGTGTGCTGGTCCGTAACTTGACATTCATTCAGTGGGGCTCTAAAGTTCCAATAGTGTAGCTCTTTCTCCTTACATTTCCTCACTTCATTGCTTCTGTAACAACAAATAGCAAAGCAAACAGAGGTGGCAGTAATGTTATGTCCATCGCTGTTGAAGCATCTCACAACCGGAAAGGAGAAATTCTTTTAATCAGAAAAAGCAATCAGCCGTTCTCCTCTTGTGATGATCTGTAAACCACAGAAACCCGATATTTCATTGAAAGTTGTACAAAGACAACCTGTCAAATGTTGAAACTGAGAAAGCTTATTTATTTATTTAAGTCAAGTTTATCTGTATACCGCTTTTAACAATACACATTGTTGCAAAGCAGCTTTACAGAAAATTAAACACTTCAAACATGAGCTAATTTTATCCCTAATCTATCCCAAATGAGCAAGCCTGTGGTGACGGTGGCAAGGAAAAACTCCCTCAGATGACACGAGGAAGAAACCTCAAGAGGAACCAGACTCAAAAGGGAACCCATCCTCATTTGGGTGATAACAGATAACATGATTATAAATAACTTGCTTCTATAACAGTGTACTATAGATTCACAAAGTATACCTGTGAAACCAGGAAATTCATTATAGTTTGAACATGAAGTCTGTTTTGTTGAAGTTATAACCCGTTCATTGATGGAAACTTGAGTGCAAAACTGGTCATGGTAACTGCAGTCCTCATCTCATCTCATCTCATCTCATCTCATTATCTCTAGCCGCTTTATCCTTCTACACTCAAAAAAAAAACATTGGATTTACTTAACCGAGTTATGGCAACCAGTCCCACGAAACTGTGTTAATTTAGATGTATTGAATACAGTTATGTTGAGTTATTCAAAACATAACTGTATTCAATACATCTAAATTAACACAGTTTCGTGGGACCGGTTGCCATAACTCGGTTAAGTAAATCCAATGTTTTATTTTTTTGAGTGTACAGGGTCGCAGGCAAGCTGGAGCCTATCCCAGCTGACTATGGGCGAAAGGCGGGGTACACCCTGGACAAGTCGCCAGGTCATCACAGGGCTGACACATAGACACAGACAACCATTCACACTCACATTCACACCTACGGTCAATTTAGAGTCACCAGTTAACCTAACCTACATGTCTTTGGACTGTGGGGGAAACCGGAGCACCCGGAGGAAACCCACGCGGACACGGGGAGAACATGCAAACTCCGCACAGAAAGGCCCTCGCCGGCCACGGGGCTCGAACCCGGACCTTCTTGCTGTGAGGCGACAGCGCTAACCACTACACCACCGTGCCGCCCAACTGCAGTCCTAAAGTTAGCAAATCAACTGTAGTCCTCAGACATAAATGTATTACTGTAAGTGTCCAGAACCGTCTTCCAAGTGCGACTTTCGACTGTCCATAAGGGGCCGTCCTCCACGGGAGCAATGTGATGAGACTATGAGACTCCAGCCAGACATAGGGCATCAGGATGGATCAGACAGGTCCAAGTAGCAGAAGGGATCAGGATCTTACTGGTGTCTGAGGATCGACATGTAACTCAGAGGGATTGATAGAGTGAAGGGAAGAGAGAGAGAGAGAGAGAGAGAGAGAGAGAGAGAGAGAGAGAAAACACAACACAGGTTGTTGGGCATGCCCAATGTCACCTAATGAGTAAGAACAGTATACATTTTGCACTGAGTACAAGCAGGGACTATGACAAAACTAACTATGACAGCATAACTAAAAGGGGAAAGCCAGAAGGTAACACAGACATGAGGGAGCCCCAGGACATAAAGCAGCAGCCACTACACCATCAACAAACCCGAGTGAGCGAGTGAGTGGGAGACTGACAGCATTCATACATCCCAGTTTATCAAAACAAATACATTTCAATTTATTTATTTATTTGAAAAATATATGCTCATTTTTCAATTTCCTGCCAGCAACATGCTTCAGAACAAGTTAGGACGGGGCAACAAAAGACTGGAAAAGTTGCGTCATGTTAAAAAAAAAAAATTGGTTAATTGACAACGGGTCAATAAGATGATTGGGTAAAAAAGAGCATCCCAGAGAGGTGGAATCTCTCAGAAGTAAAGATGGGGAGGGGTTCACCACTCTGTGAAAGACTGCATGGGCAAACAGTGCAACAGTTTAAGAAGAATCATGTTCCTTAATGTAAAATTGCAAAGAATTTGGTGATCACATCGTCTATGGTACATAATATCATTAAAAGATTCAGAGAATCCCGAGAAATCCAGATAGGGTTTACATGAATTGCAAATCATTGCATTATGTTTTTTATTTACATTTTACACAGCATCCCAACTTTTTTGGAACTGGGGCTGTATGTACAAATAGTACATTTATATACACACACAAAAACACATACCTGTAGTCACAAATCTTATGACAGATCTGAGGTGTGTGTATGTGTGCATACATAGTATGTGCCTGTCCTTTAATTTGACTCGCTGTGTGTGTATGTGTACTCATATTAAACTGCTTTAATTAACTTAAGCTAATAAAGTGACAGTATTTTAAGCCTGGTGACATCCATTCATTGGGTTGCGCATGCGCGTTCTGTGCTATGCACTTCCTGGTTCCCGAGTTGTTTGCGACAAGTCTTTTTCTGCGAGTGTTGGTGTTAATTACTAATCTTTAAAAAAAAATTTTCTACAAATAATTTTCCAGTATCCTCTTCATTTTTTATTGTACTTTTGCTTTCCTTTTTGTACTTTCCACTTTCGCTTTCCTTTTTCTGTTTTATTCTCTCTCTTTTTTGGAAGAATGCTGAGACCGGAAGCTTTCTTTTTTTCTCCTCCTGCGTAAAGACCATAAGCGGAGGCCATCCACATCGGCTCTGCTTTAATATCAACAGATCTTCAATTAAGGTACGTGAATCCTTTCATCATGGCACACCTTCAGCCTGTTCAGTGTACTGAGTGCAGGATGTTTAGTCATTCTTCCTCCGTCGCTAGCAATAGCTTTACTTGTGATAAGTGCAGATTAGTTAGCTCTCTGACGGAGAAGATTATAGTGTTAGAAGCGCGTATCCAGGTTTTAGAGAAGGTCAGTGAGAATGAGAACAGTGTAGTTTCTGTAGGGGAAAGTCTGGATGCCCTAGGTGGAGTTAGTAATCCCCCAACTCCGGAATTAGAGCCCTTACAGCAAGGCAAATGGGTGATGACTTGGCAGCATAAGCATAGAGCCAAAGCTACCGCTGAGGCTCGCCCACAGGAGCACCACTCCTCTCCGCATCACGTGTCGAACAGGTTTGCTCTCCTTAGCGATGCACCCACTGAGAAACCTGAAAGAGCTCTGGTTATAGGGTACTCTATCATACAGCACGTGAAATTAGCTCAGCCTTTAGTGCCACCAGCAGCTTTAGTCAGGTGTATACCGGGAGCCAGGGTGCAGGACATAGCAGGTAATCTTAGGGTCCTAGGCAAGCACAGGTTCTCAAAGATAGCTATCCATACAGGAGCTAATGATATATGCCTTTGTCAGTCTGAGGTTACCAAGAGTAACTTTGTAGAGGTGTTTAAATTAGTGAAGGCGATGTCCGATGCTGTAGTATGCTCTGGCCCCATCCCAATGCAGCGTGGCGATGTAGCTTACAGCAGGTTATGGTCGCTGAACTGCTGGTTGTCCAGGTGGTGCTCTGAAAACAATGTGGGCTTTATAGATAATTGGGCTAATTTTGAGGGCACTGTTGGCCTGTTAGGGCAGGACGGTATCCATCCCACTTGGGAAGGTGCTGCTCTCATTTCCTGCAGCATAGGTCATAGTCTCAGAACAGGCCTAGTTAATTTCTGACAATCCAGAGCCAAGGCCAGGGAGCAGACGAACAGGCTAAACTGACTGTCTGCTAGCTGCACAGAGTCGTCACTCAGGCTCCACTACATCGAGACTGTGTCTATTCCCCGAACTCAACAAAAAAGTAGAAATATTCAGAGAGTTTGTTCCAGTAACCTAATCAATATAAAATTAGATCATACTGACTGTACAGCCACTGCCAGAACCTTTGATCTAAAGGTGGGGCTATTAAATATTAGATCTCTTACATCTAAAGCGCTAATGGTTAATGAACTCATTACTGATCAGGAGTTTGATGTACTTTGTTTAACTGAAACATGGATTAAGCCAAATTATTATACACCAGCCTTGTCTAACTGGTAGAGGAGGAGGCGTCGCAGTTATTTATAATGATTATCTAGGTGTAACACAAAAACCTGGTTATAAATTTAATACATTTGAAGTTCTAAGTTTACTCCCCTCAGAGAAACTGAATTACTTTCATTAATCTCGGCATCAAAAGCCTCAACTTGTGTACTAGATCCCTTACCTACACGTCTATTCAGATAATACGTGAAGTAATTGAACTGCTTCTAAAAATAATAAATTCTTCTCTTACGATTGGCTATGTACCCAAATCCTTTAAACTAGCAGTTATCAAACCCCTGATTAAAAAACCTGACCTTGATCCCTGTCAGCTGTCCAAATATCAGCCAATATCAAACCTCCCCTTTATTTCCAAGATCCTTGAAAAAGCTGTGGCACAGCAGTTATGCTTATATTTACATTGGAATAACATCCATGAAATGTATCAGTCAGGATTTAGACCTCATCATAGCACAGAGACAGCACTGGTTAAAGTAGTAAACAACCTGCTGTTGGTGTCTGATCAGGGCTGTGTCTCGCTGCTTGTGTTGCTTGACCTTAGTGCAGCATTTGATACCATTGATCATTCCATTCTTCTGGATAGACTAGAAAATGTTGTGGGAGTTAAGGGAACAGCCCTCTGCTGGCTCAGGTCTTATTTAACTGATCGCTATCAGTATGTTGATGTAAATGGTGATTTTTCTAGACATACTGGGGTAAAGTTTGGTGTTCCACAAGGTTCTGTCTTGGGCCCACTGCTTTTTTCTTTATATATGTTACCTCTGGGTGATATTATTCATAAACATTGTATTAGTTTCCACTGTTATGCTGATGACACACAGTTGTATGTTTCTGCAAAACCAGATGATAGACACCAGCTTAATAGAATTGAGGAATGTGTGAAGGACATTAGACACGGGATGCTTATTAACTTTCTTCTGCTTGACTCTGACAAGACTGAAGTATTTGTACTAGGACCACATGCAGCTAGAAGTAAGTTTACTGATTACACAGTAACTCTGGATGGCTTTTCTGTTTCTTCACATGCAGCAGTAAAAGACCTCGGAGTGATTATTGACCCCAGTCTTTCATTCAAAACTCACATTGATAACATCACCCAGATAGCTTTCTTTCATCTCAGAAATATTGCTAAGATAAGAAATTTAATGTCACTACATGACGTGGAAAAACTACTTCATGCTTTCGTTACCTCCAGGTTGGATTATTGTAATGCCTTACTGTCTGGATGTTCCAATAAGTGCATAAACAAACTTCAGTTAGTTCAAAATGCAGCAGCAAGAGTCAGAGGCGATTCTAGAGTCTGCTGTGGCCCCAAGCAAAAATTTCCAGGCCCTTCTGACCAGTGTTCATCACCAATATGTTATAAATAATCTGACACCAACGAAAAATGGAGTGCGAGTCCAGCTCAGCTTGCAAACTAACCAAATGTGAAGTAATTAACCTAACAATGTTACCATTTTTACGTTTCAAACTTAACGTTAGACTAACGTACCAGGGAGACACTTGAACAGCAGCTAACATTCGCGTAAGTTAGCGTCAGTTTTATGCAGTGGTCACGTTCTGAAGCTAATGTTAGCACAGGTCGGTCTCACACAAAGTAACACCATTTGTTCAATAACAGCAGTCATTTACTGTTAATGTTATGCTTATATCATTATCTGCTCCACTTACCACTTTCTTTCTTTTTCTTCATTCTCTTTTTTTCTTCCTCTTCTCACTACCAGATGGATAACTCCTCTTCATTTTCCCTCAGCTTCTTTTCCATTGCAGTCCGTTAACATCACACAGGTTAACGTGAGGTGGGATTGACGTGGGGCCCCGTTCGGGAGGTTTCCTACTGAGATGATGTCATTGCAAATCGCCCATTGTTGTTTATTTGATTTAACCTTTATTTTTAACAGGGAGGTCAGTTGAGAGCAAGCTGTCTTTTTCAATTCTCTCTGTCATTGTTTTTTCAAACATAATTTTTTTTCAAATATATATATTTTTGAGACATTTCGGTACATAAAACAGCCCTCGGGCCCCGACTCTCGGGGGGCCCCTGGGCCAGGGGGCCCCAAGCAGTTGCCTGCCTTGGCTGTGCACAAGCTGCGTGCCTGGCAAGAGTCCTTACTAGAACTATAAAATATGACCACATCACCCCTGTCTTATCCACACTGCATTGGCTCCCAATCAAATTTTGTATTGATTTCTAAAATACTACTGTTGACCTTTAAAGCATTGAATGGTCTCGCACCACAGTACCTGAGTGAACTTCTGGTCCTCTATGACCCACCACGCCTACTTAGATCAAAAGGTGCAGGCTATCTGCTGGTACCTCGTATAGTGAAGGCTACATCAGGGGGCAGAGCCTTTTCTTACAAAGCCCCACAGTTATAGAACAGCCTTCCAAGTAATGTTCAGGAATCAGACACAGTCTCAGCGTTTAAGTCTAGGCTGAAAACATATCTGTTTAGTCAAGCCTTTTGTTAATGGTGTTTATGAGGTAAAGGTGTAGATCTGAAGGGTCCTCAGACATAGATTGTTTTGGTAAACTGGGATGTATGGATGCTGTCAGTCCCCCACTCGCTTGCTCACTCGAGTTTGTTGACGGTGTAGTGGCTGGCTGCTTTATGTCCCGGGGCTCCCTCATGTCTGTGTTACCTTCTGGTTCTTCCCTTTTAGTTATGCTGTCATAGTTAGTTGCCAGAGTCCCTGCTTGTACTCAGTGCAATATGTATACTGTTCCTACTTATTCAGGTGACATTGGGCATACCTAACAACCTGTGGTTTTTCTCTCTCTCTCCTCCCCCCCAAATCTGTCCCTCTGAGTTACATGTTGGTCCTGGGATCGAGATGCTGACCTCTTCTGCTCCTCGGACCTGCCTGATCCATCCTGGTGTCCTGTGTCTGGTTGGAGTCTCATCGCATCACTCCTGTGGAGGACTGCCCCATGTAGACAGTTGAATGTCACACCTGGAGGACGCTCTGGACACTTACAGTAATGCTTTTATGGCTGAGGACTACAGTTGACTTGCTAATTTTAGGACTGCAGTTGTCATGAACAGTTTTGCACTCAAGTTTCCATCAGTGAAGAGTTTATAACATCAACAAAACTGACTTCATGTTAAAACTGTTAATGTTATAGTCATGTTGTCTGTTGTTGCCCAAATGAGGATGGGTTCCCTTTTGAGTCTGGTTCCTCTCGAGGGTTCTTCCTCATGTCGTCAGGACCTTCTTGCTGTGAGGTGACAGTGCTAACCACTACACCATCATGCCACCAGCCTGGTAACATTCCTGTTAATATTGTTTTTCCTTGCCACCGTCGCCACAGGCTTGCTCATTGGGGATAGATTAGGGATAAAATTAGCTCATGTTTTAAGTTGTTCAAATTCTGTAAAGTTGCTTTGCGACAATGTTTATTGTTAAAAGAGCTATACAAATAAACTTGACTTGACTTGGCCATCCATTATCCGTAACTGCTTATCCTGTGCAGGGTCGCAGCCAAACTGGAGCCTATCCCAGCTGACTATGGTACACCCTGGACAAGTTGCCAGGTCATCACAGGGCTGACACTTATAGAGACAAACAACCATTCATACTCAAATTCACACCTACGGTCAATTTAGAGCCACCAATGAGCCTAACCTGCATGTCTTTGGACTGTGGGGGAAACCAGAGCACCCAGAGGAAACCCGTGCAGACACAGGGAGAACATGCAAACTCCACACAGAAAGGCCCCCTTCAGCTTGCTGGGCTCAAACCCAGGACCTTCTTGCTGTGAGGTGACAGTGCTAACCACTACACCATCATGCCACCAGCCTGGTGACATTCCTGTTAATATTGTTCATCCCCCTGACCTTCCTACACAGAACCTACCCTGTTGAAGTCTTATACAGTTTTAGGTAACATTATGGATTTCCTTGGGAATGCTGACATTCACAGTTAATTATGACTTGCTTGGACTCTAATATCAATTTAACAGTGATTATATCTTAACTTGATTGGGTTTGTACTCATTTACATTATGGATGGAATGCTTTTTCATTTTCGTGTACATGTTATAACAATGTAGCCAATGACTTTACAATATTGAAAAAACCTCAGCCACGTAAAAGTGTCTGTTTAAAGCTAGGCTTTTCGATTTCATAAAATCGGTGAAATTTAGTTCCTTCTGAAATTTGGTCATTGTGATACATGTTTATTTCTGCAATATCTCAAACAGGCCATTCTGTGGTTGGGAAGTTATTTAATTTGAGGTGATTCTGTAGCAAATAATGTGCGTGAAATCACTCGCTTCGCGCAGTCAAGTAGACAGAGGAAGTCCGTATGTGTACATCCACAGGTTTACCTTTGTCTTCTTCTTTTTCTTCATCTTTTGGGTTTTACAGCAGCTGGCATCCAGTGTTGCATTACTGCCATCTAGAGGTTTACCTTTACCATGCACTGACAGTTCCATCATTCTGTCGCTAAACGAACAGCTGATCACACCGAGGTGCTCACTGACCACTGATATTTATTAGTTTTGTCCTGCATTTCCTTTCCTTCACGACATAACGTCTTTTCTTCTCGCTTTCTGTTACTGTAGTCGGTCTTTCACGTTTCATTTTCTTTCATGTCCTTGATTTTCCTCTCCTGTTTCAAATTTGTATCCCACAATGCCTTGCGTGAACGGGGAAAGCCTACCATGTGATGCATGACGTAGTATCTCAGAAACACTTTTATTGCCAGATATGTGGACACACACAAGGAATTTGACTCCGGTTTCACTTAGCTCTCATAGTACAAAACAGATAAAAAGATAAAAAGATTTTAAAAAATGGTGCAATAGGTGCATAGTGCAAAGTAATCCAGGTAGGTCAAGTATGAAATAGATAAATAAAGTATACAGTCTGCACAGAATGACGATATGATATAGCAGATATTTTACAAGTGATATTACTGATGTATGAATCTGGATTTTAGCTGTTCATCACAGAAAGGATTTTCCCTTTTGGTGCAATATGGTGCATAGTGCAAAGATGAAATAGTAAATATAAATAAGTATAAATATAATATAAGTAACAGTGAGCACAGAATGACAGTATGGGTTGAATTGAATTGGGTCATGGTGATGCAAGAAAAAATAGCGGAGAATTTCGGGCCATGTGGCCCTAAATTCATTAATTGTTCTATTTTTAAAAAATAATAAAATTGGAAGTCTGTGATTTGAATTCAGTAGATTTCGGTCCACTAAACAAAACTAATTGGGTGTCAGGGAAATTTCTTTTTATGACCTAAACTTGAAAAATCTGAAAGGCACCTTTAAATGATTCCATCTGGATACGATATTGGAAATGATACATATCTGGACTGTTGCTCTAATTATCCGATGGTACTATGAAATGTTTCTTGCCTAAAGTTACTCTTGTAATGATTCAATCTAAGATAAGACTCTTGTCTTTTCAGTTGTAAATCCTTTGATATTCTACTATGTACTTTGTAATCGCTTTGTCTGTTACTGTTTGCACGTTTTTTGTAAGTCACTCTGGATAAGAGCGTCTGATAAATGACTAAATGCAAATGTAAACATACTTGTGCGGTTTCTTTTGTCACTGGTTGTCATAGCTCACTGTTGTTGTGTGCACAGCTGTCTCGGTCCATAGGACCACATGAATCAAGAGAGGAGATTGTAATATAGATGGGAGCAGCCGATATGACCAGTGTGTGCGTAATGCGGAATATTACCCTGGTCATTTCCCAGCAGGAGTAAGGATTTGTGAATTAAAAAAAAAAAAACACAAGAAGACAAGATACAAAACCAGACATAATGAAAAAGCTCACCATCACAATTTGGCAATCAGCTAACGGACTGTTAAAGCCTGTACCCCTGTGTGTGATTATTGATTTAGAACAGCCATACAGAAACAGAATACACTCTTTCAGAGATCAGATACAAGGTCCTGACTGTGCTACTTTATGATAGATAGATAGATGCAACTGGTTTTATGATTGACCCACTCAAGCAACACTATCTGTGTTCATGAAGACCTGAATTAAACACTCTTCTGGGCAGAACAAAATAAAGCTGTCGAGTTCTCTTGATCAGAAGTGTAAATTAAACAGGCATTGTGACAATTCAGACACACACACACACACACATACACCCTGATTAAAAATGTAAACATTGCAGTTTGAACCTGTAGCGTGTGGATGACTGGAGGTGTCGAGATGTACAGTGAGTGGGGTTCAGAACGGCGATTTGGTTTTTGGTTTGAGGGTTATAGTGCAGGATAAGACTGTAATAATTAATAGATGTCATTGCCAATATTCTTTATCAAACAAACATGTTTATCAATGTACACTACATGGCCAAAAGTTTGTACACACCTAACCATCACACCCATATGTGCTTTCTGAACATCCCATTCCAGACTTAGTCCCCCTTGTAATCACAATGTCTATCCTGTAACAAGCGCATTAGTGAGGTCAGGCGCAGTTGTTGGGCCAGTCTTGGGTTGCAGTCAGCATTCTATTTCATCCCAAAGGTGTTCAGTGTGTGTTCAGTATACCGCGAGTTGGCCTAGTGGTTAGCGTGTCTGCCTCTCGATTGAGAGATCACGAGTTCTACTCACGGTCGGGTCATACCAAAGGCCATCATAAAAATGGTACCTACTGCTATCTGGCAAGGCACGCTGCAATACAGATGTGAGTGGGGAGTCAAACTCTCACAGTTGCCAGAGGACTAACCCCCCACTGTAACCCTAACTATGTAATAGGCAAGAGGCCGAGGGCTACAGAAACAGAGATTAGTGACACCCTATGCACCACATGGTATGGGAAGGGACTTTGACTTTGTGTTCAGTGTGGTTGAGGTCAGGGCTCTGTTCTTCTCAGGACACTCAAGTTCTTCTATTCCTTGATTCTTCATGGACCTCGCTTTGTGCACAGGGGCATTGTCAAGCTGGAACGTTTGAGCTGTTTAGTCACAGTTAAGGGATATTTTAATGCTTTAGCATACAAAGACATTCTCTCCAATTGTGTGCTTACAACTTTGTGGCAACACTTTGGGAACGACCCACCAATGGGTGTGATGGTCAGGTGTCCACAATCATTTGGCCATGTACGGTAGTATCACTTAGCAACATCCATCCATCCATCCATCCATCCATTCATTATCCATAACCACTTTTCCTGTGTAGGGTCATGGGCAAGCTGGAGCCTATCCCAGCTGACTATGGGCGAGAGGCAGGGTACACCCTGGACAAAAGCTGACACATAGAGACAAACAACCATTCACACTCACATTCACACCTACGGTCTTCACTAACACAGTAACAATGAAGGGGAGCACTATAAAGATATGTGAGGAATGGGGGTAAAGGTGAGAAAATAAGGGGAGGTAATGAAAGGAAAAAAGTCAGGAGATACTTTTCTTGGGGCAAGTTTGATCAGATACGACGGTTTAACACATAAAACAAATACACACGATGTGAGTGGTAAAACGGCAGCCAGATGGCTTCACACGTCTCTACAGCGAGGAATAGGCTATAAGCTCTCCAGATTTTATATCGAGTTCAGTGGTAGGCCTTTGAGAAGGCCTAGGGCGATAAATTTTTGGTCCCCCTCACTATAAATCAAAATCTGATTGGTTAATTAATCTGTCACTTCCTACATAAACATACACTGCCATGGCCTTCTGTCCTGACAGTGAAGTCCTAACCAATGAGTGAGTCAAAAAGTCAAAAGTCCCTCTCACACCAGAGTCTGGTCTTCCCAGGCAGTCTTCTGTCCCAGTACTAACCCGCTCTTTGAGGTGCATGGGTGCGGCGCCGATCTCCGTTTCGATAGCCCTCGGCCTTTCGCCTATACAGTTAGGGTTACAGTGGGGGGCTAGTCCTCTGGTAACCACAAGAGTTTGACTTCCCCACTCACATCTGTATTGCAGCGTGCCTTGCCAGACGGTGGTAGGTACCATTTTTATCCCCTGCTGGCCAAAAGGCCCAAAGGGGGATTATGTCGTGGCAATGTCCGTCCATCTGTTTGTCCATCCAGCCATCCTGGGAAGGATACTCACCTTCTGAAATCAACTCTTCTCACAATTTTTGGAGGAATGTCACAAAACTCGACAGAATTCTTTGTTATATGTCTGTAATACGCATGTTGCAATTTTGTTCAATTCAGTCGCATTTTACCAGAGTTATGGCAGAGTTGCCAGTGGAGGATATTGTACTCTCGGAGCACTCCTGTTATGATGGTCTTTGGTATGACCTGACTGCAAGTAGAACTCACGATCTCCCAATCAAGAGGCAGACACGCTAACCACTAGGTCAACTCACAGTAGCCAATGAGTGAGTCAGTTCTAAACTCTTCTCAGCCTAGAGACAACAAACAAACAAATCTCATTAGATAACTCGATTGTAATGTTTTCAGGACAGTAACCCTTTCATTTCTGAAGCAAATTTTATAGAAAATGAGTCCGAATTAGAAGAGAATAATTATAATGAAATTATGAAAGAATGAAATAAATTAAATATAACATTTGAAATGCTGGGGAGCACAGTGGTGTAGTGGTTAGCGCTGTCGCCTCACAGCAAGAAGTTCCGGGTTCGAGCCCCGTGGCCGGCGAGGGCCTTTCTGTGCGGAGTTTGCATGTTCTCCCCGTGTCCGTGTGGGTTTCCTCCGGGTGCTCCGGTTTCCCCCACAGTCCAAAGACATGCAGGTTAGGTTAACTGGTGACGCTAAATTGACCGTAGGTGTGAATGTGAGTGTGAATGGTTGTCTGTGTCTATGTGTCAGCCCTGTGATGACCTGGAGACTTGTCCAGGGTGTACCCCGCCTTTCACCCATAGTCAGCTGGGTTAGGCTCCAGCTTGCCTGCGACCCTGTAGAACAGGATAAAGTGGCTACAGATGATGAGGTGAGATTTGAAATGTTGATATGTTTGGGCCTTCTCCGAAGGCCGAGAAGGCCCTGGCGGTTCCCCTCTGCAATTTAAACATTTCAAGGTGAGTATTACTTCATTTACAAATAAACTCCACTAAAGCAATGAATTTAGGTATATTTCAATTGTGATATGACAAACAGTGGACTTGTATATGGAGTTGAGGTTACACCTGCTAATGCACTTGCTGGAACATGTTGTACTACTAAACGCAGCTAATGCTAGTCATAGTTATCAGTGTAATTTGGCCATCCTACCCTTTAGTTTTACCATATCAGTGGATAAGAATGATAGTATCATTTGACAAAGGTGCTCAGCGAGAGAGGGCATATCATTTGTGTCATGAGGTGGAAAAGCATGATTAATTTTTTTTGCTTATTCATGTAACCATCAACTACATTGTGTAATCTAATTTCTTTCCATTACACGATACTTGGCTTTAGCTGTTATCACCATGGAGGCTCAGGTTTTGAAGGAGTCACAGATGTTTCAGATGTATTTCAATGTGTTCCAACATCTGTTGTACTACCCTTAGAACTGCCTTTGTCTTTTATATCATGCCAGCATCCTCAAAGAGGTGTACTGATAAATGAGCAAGCATTATGTTTAAAAATTTTCATACTATTTCAAATGTCTGCTTGCAAAAACACGTCCGTGAGCAGGGCTAAAAATTAACTTCAGTGCTTGGTCGCCACTCCGGCCAGTATCCCTGAATTCTTAGTGGCCCAAACCAAAATAAAATGGCCCTTAAATTTCCTCTAGTTGAACACGCACAAAAAAAAAATGTTAAACCATTTTTTTAAATAAACACTCCACGCTGTTTAACATATGTCCCTAGAAATGGATTAATCAACAACATTAATTCTATATAATTGTTTAGACATTATAGTCATTTAGCTGATGTTTTTATTCAGCGCGACGAACAATAAGTCCATGTCACCTCGGTAGCCAAGAGAATCCAAGAGCGACCAGTGCTGAAGTACTAGTGTAAACAAATAGCCTACAAATACCATCCAATATCTGGAATTATCAGGGGAGTTAAGAAGTTCAAGAAGCTTGGACAAATACATAGACAAGGAATTATTTAAGTATGATATGTTTATTGTTTCCAAAGTTTGACAGCATTTGTATCTGCATTAAAATGGTTAGCCTGTGCTTCTCTGAGCTAGCTTTTGCTTCTTGAGCCGATATAAGACATATCATGGTACAGTACGCTGCTAGAATTCTATTAGACTAGAGCTCGGGGCTTATGGTTAATATGGTTATAGTTATGGCTATGGTATTTGGCAGACACTTTTGTCCAAAGTGACTTCCAATATATAAACACTACATTATTAGTAATCCAATACAATCGCTCTACTCTGATACAGCCGACCTTCCAGATGGCAGCTGCTGCATGACTGCAGGATTTCTCTTTTTTTGTTCTGGTTAGGCTCAACCTCGGCCTTTAAGCAAACAAACTCACCCTCTCTTTTACACATAAATTTGCCAATTTTATTACTGTGTAGATAATTGTACACCTCCGCGCTTTTGTAGTTCCTTAGATCCTCACCATCAACGCCTTCACTAAGAATAAAATAATTGACAATGTCAATGTAGCTGACGTCAGGCCGCAACTTCACGTCATCTATCCATTCCATAAGGGTAGATGGATGGAGTACCTTGATCATATTATCCCCAGAGCATGCCAGAAGATCAGACCCGTGTAACCATCTTTTAGCCATCTTTGACCTTACGTACCTAGCAGTTAACGTTAGCTACAGTACAAACGTCAACACAGTGGAATGGAAGAAAAACCCCGGCTTCTGCTATGAAACAGCAATGAATCATGGGAAAGGTCAGCATTCGGGAAAGTTGTGGATATTGTGGAGCGATCTGAAAACTCACGAACGGCTTTGAATTTTGCACTTTAGAACTAAACTTGTACTAGAATTCACAAACTTAGAGTTGAGAAAGGGAAAGAGAAGAAAATAAAGGTACTCCAAGGAAGGAACCCTCCATCCATTATCCACAGACAAGCTGGAGCCTATCCCAGTTAACTATGGGCGAGAGGCAGGGTACACCCTGGACAAGTCACCAGGTCATCGCAGGGCCGACACATACAGACAAACAACCATTCACACTCACGGTCAATTTAGAGCCACCAATTAGCCTAACCTACATGTATTTGGGGGAAACCAGAGCACCCGGAGGAAACCCACACAGACACGGGGAGAACATGCAAACTCCACCCAGAAAGGCCTCCGTCGGCCACTGGGCTCAAACCCAGAACCTTCTTTCTGTGAGGTGATAGTGCTAACCACTACACCACCGTGCCACCCCAACTTAAAAACGTGTTCATAATTATGGTAATTAAATACATAACACATAAAAATTCCTTTTAAATAATGTGATGTAGGGGCACCGCATTGTTCAAAATTCACAGCCAGCTATTACAGTAGGTGTTCAATTAAAATGATTGTTTCTGTCACGTCCTGCATTACCTGTTGAGTCATTGTTTTGCTCTTTACTGTGTCGCATTATGATGACGTCGGTTGGCGCATCTAGACTTGATATAAAAAACTGACTTGCAGTAAGTTTTGAGTGGATTAAAGTTTTCCCGAGTTCGGGCTTTTAAACCTATCCGCTGTGTCTGTGTCTCCCCACTGTGTCAACACCTTTCCAGTGAAAACTTTTGGATCAACATAATTCTTATGAGTAATCCACTTAAAGACTTGTGTTGATGCTACCAATTATTAATAAGTGGTACTTAAAAACATCATTGATTGTAGAGAAAGAGTTAATTCCCCTAACTCAATATAAACTGTGGGTGGTAGAAATGGGCAACTGGACTTGCTTGAAGATTCTTGAAAACGTTTCACCTCTCGTCCAAAAGGCTTCCTCAGTTCTGTCTGACTAATAGGGATACTCCCTATTAGTCAGACAGAACTGAGGAAGCCTTTTGGACGAGAGGTGAAACGTTTTCAGGAATCTTCAAGCAAGTCCAGTTGCCCATTTCTACCACCCACAGTTTACTATGACCTGGATGATTGAGAATCTTCACAGACTAACTCAATATAGTTCACTGGTTGAACATAATTTCATTCAAAGCTGTCATAGCTCAAAAAGACTAATGGAAACTGTTGCGTTAATTGTTTTGGACTTTTGGACTTAAGTCACAATCTCTGAATATGACCCTTGAGTGACAATGCATGTTTTAGATCATCTGACAGTCAGTACAGATATTTACACATTATATTTATTTAATTGGTGCTGGGCGGCATGGTGGTGTAGTGGTTAACCCTGTTGCTTCATAGCAAGAAGGTTCCTGGTTCAAACCTCATGGCCAACGGGGGCCTTTCTGTGTGGAGTTGCATGTTCTCCCCATTTCTTCCAGATGCTCTGGTTTCCCCCACAGTTCAAAGAGATGCAGATTAAGTAAAATACCCAGCCACTGGGGTCGTACAAGCCAGTGCACACTTAGTGCCGGTCCTAAGTGTGGACAGCTTGGGGAGGGTTGCATCAGGAAGGGCATCTGGTGTAAAACCTATGCCAAATCAAACATGTGGAACAGATCTACTGTGGCGACCCCTAATGGAAGCAGCTGAAAGAAGAAGAAGATTTACTTAAAGGTAGACTGCCTTTAAGATTTTTCAAGTGTAGGTCATAAAAAGAATTTTCCCCGACACCTAATTATTTGTGACAAGTCATGGAATCCACGGACACATATCAGCCGAAACGAATCCAAGAAAATCGCAAAAGAAGCATTTTTTTTTCGAAATTTAATGCTTCTTTTGCGATTTTCTCGGATTCATTTCGGCCAACATGTGTCCGTAGATTCCATGACTCGTCACATTTTTGTTTAGTGGGCCGAAAGTGACTGAATTCGAATCACAGACTTCCGATTTTATTTGTTTTTTTTTTGTTTCTTTGTTTTTTTTTTTAAATGGAACAATTAATGAATTTAGGGTCACATGGCCTTAATTCCCTGCTATTTTTTCCTGCTTCACCATGACGCAATACAAGATACTACGTCATGCATCACATGGTGGGCTTTCCCAGTTCACAGAAGGCATTGTGGGATACAAATTTGAAACAGGAGAGGAAAATCGAGCATGTGAAAGAAAATAAAACGTGAAAGACTGACTACAGTGATGGAAAGCGAGAAGAAAAGACGTTATGTTGCAAAGGAAAGGAAACACAGAACCAAACTAATAAATATCGGCACTCAGCGAGCACCTCGGTGTGATCAGCTGTTCGTTTAGCGATAGAATGATGTAACTGCCAGTGCATGGTCAAGGTAAACCTGTAGATGGTAGTAATGCAACACTGGATGCCAGCTGCTGTAAAACCCAAAAGAAGAAGAAGAAGAAGAAGAAGGTAAACCTGCGCATGCACACACGGACTTCCTCCGTCTGCTTGACTGTGCGAAGCGAGCGATTTCATGCACATTATTTGCTAGGGAATCCCCTCAAATTAGAAAACTTCCCAGCCAGAGAATAGCCTGGGTTTTTTTGTTTTTGTTTTTTTGTTTGGTTGTTTTTGATATTGCAGAAATAAACATATTTCACAATCACCAAATTTCAGAGGGAACTAAATTTCACTGATTTTATGAAATCAAAAGGCCATCTAGCTTTAATTGGTGCATAGACAAAACATAGACCAGAAGCTAATAAATGGAATTGTAGAGATGTGCTGTGCATGCAGTGTCTCTTCTGGTATAAAGCTGGCATAAACTGCAAACATGAGGTAGCCTGCCTGATTTGCTTTCAGTGGACTTCAAGACACAGGAGTTATACTAAACATTACTGGAAAGGAAATCGGTTCTCTCCCTTGTCATCATTGTCTCTGTGAATGAGAGTGCACATAGTACCTTACCTTCTTATAGAAGACATTCACCATAAAATATAAATTTTCTTCATGGTATTATATGACGAAAGAAAGAAAGAAAGAAAGAAAGAAAGAAAGAAAGAAAGAAAGAAAGAAAGAAAGAAAGAAAGAAAGAAAGAAAGAATGAATTACCACTGTAATTAGTAACTTTGTGTGAGGCACAGAGGAACGGACAGACTGGGCAGAAAGTTAACCTGGGAAACCCCTTTCAAATGTGTTTTTTTCAAAGGGATCAAAATTGACTGAAGAGTATCAGAGAAAGTAGCCATGGGGATAACACAAACAAGGAGATATTAATAATGTGCATCTATTTTCTTTTCTCTTGCAAGTGAAAGGTGCAAAGATCCATCCATTATCTGTAGCCGCTTATCCTGTGCAGGGTTGCAGGCAAGCTGGAGCCTATCCCAGCTGACTATGGGCGAGAGGCGGGGGACACCCTGGACAAGTCGCCAGGTCATCACAGGACTGACACATTGAGACAAACAACCATTCACACCTATGGTCAATTTAGAGCCACCAATTAGCCTAACCTGCATGTCTTTGGGGGAAACCAGAGCACCTGAAGGAAACCCATGCAGACATGGGGAGAACATGCAAACTCCACACAGAAAAGCCATCATCAGCCGCTGGGCTTGAACCCAGGACCTTCTTGCTGTGAGGCAACAGCGCTAACCACTACACCACCAGGTGCAAAGATAATCTTGCAATTTGGAATGTTCATGTTTGGGTAGGGTTTTGTTTGGGTTATTTTTTGTCAATTTCTATACAAGATAGAGGGCAGTTGCTGTTTTCATATAGTTAGAACATATACACATGTATAAAAGATGAATGGCAGTCCAAATATTAGACATCAGTTCAGCGGTGTGCAGAACTAACATGATTTGCAGAAGCAAGATGGTTGCTAAGGCAACCATGGCACATGCATATGTACCTTTGACCTCAAATATTTGTGATTGGCCAAGAGTTTGATCAGATGTTCGATTATGAGTTTGGCTCATTTGTTCTTTCCCTGAATTTGTATTCCATGGCCTGGTTTATACAACTTGAGTTTTCACAAGTGTTGGGAGCCAAATTTTGTTCTACTTGAATTTTTTTTTGTGATCTGAATTTGCAGTAATCAATTTTAACTCTATACGAATGAGTCTTTTGCATTTCAGTGTGGTCACGGTTTGAGAGTCACACTGAGGGAATAGGTTTGCATTTGAACACTGCAGTGAGGTTATGGATTAGGGACATTAGGGATTTGCAATGTGATTATGGCTATGGGTTTGAGAGTTGCAGTGAGGGAATGACTAGAGTTGAGTGTCTGCAGTATGGATATGGCTTCAGTGTATATACAGTGCCTTGCAAAAGTATTCATCCCCCTTGGCATTTGTCTTATTTTGTCGCATTACAAGCTGGAATTAGAATGGATTTTTGAGGGGGTTAATGCCATTTGATTTACACAACATGCCTACCACTTTAAAGGTGCACATTGTTGTTTTATTGTGACACAAACAATAATTAAGGTGAAAAAACAGAAATCTGGAGTGTGCATAAGTATTCACTCCCTTTCGTATGAAACCCCTAAATAAGAGCTGGTCCAAACAATTCACTTCATAAGTCACATCATTAGTTGATTAAGATCCACCTGTGTGCAATCAAAGTGTCACATGATCTGTCACATGATGTCTGTATAAATCAACCTGTTCTGGAAGGACCCTGACTCTGCAACACTACTAAGCAAGCAACATGAGAACCAAGGAGCATTCCAAACAGGTCAGAGACAAAGCTGTGGAGAAGTATGGATCAGGGTTGGGTTACAAGAAATATCCCAAACTTTGAATATCCCACGGAGCACCATTAAATCCATTATAGCAAAATGGAAAGAATATGGCACCACTACAAACCTGACAAGAGAAGGCCGCCCACCAAAACTCTCAGACCGGGCAAGGAGGGCATTAATCAGAGATGCAACAAAGACACTAAAGATAACACTGAAGGAGCTGCAAAGATCCACAGTGGAGATGGGAGTATCTGTCCATAGGACCACTTTAATCCGTACACTCCACGGAGTGGGGCTTTATGGAAGAGTGGCCACAAAAAAAGCCATTGCTTAAAAAAAATCACATTTGGAGTTTGCCCAACAGCATGTGGCAGACTCCCCAAACACATGGAAGAAGATTCTCCGGTCAAATGAGACAAAAATTGAACTTATGGGCCATCATGGGAAATGCCATGTGTGGTGCTAACCCAACACCCTGAGAACACTATCCCTACAATGAAGCATGGTGGCAGCAGCATCATGCTATGGTAATGTTTTTAATCTGCAGGGACAGGAAAGCTGGTCAGGACTGAAGGAAGATGGATGGCACTAAATGCTGGGCAATTCTGGATGAAAACCTGTTTGAGTTAGCCAGAGGTTTGAGACTGGGATGAAGGTTCACAGTCCAGTAGGACAATGACCCTAAACATACTGCTAAAGCTACACTGGAGTGGTTTTAAGGGAAACATTTAAATGTCTTGGAATGGCCTAATCAAAGCCCAGACCTTAATCCAATTAAGAATCTATGACATAACTTGAAGATTGCTGTACACTAATGCAACCTATCTAACTTGAAGGAGTTAGAGCAGTTTTGCCTTGAGGAATGAGCAAAAATCCCAGTGGCCAGATGTACTAAGCTAATAGAGACATACTCCAAGAGACTTGCAGCTGTGATTGTAGCAAAAGGTGGCTCTACAAAGTATTGACTTGGGGGGTGAATACCTATGCACACTCCAGATTTCTGGTTTTTCATCTTAATTATTGTTTGTGTCACACAAAAAAAACAATGTGCACCTTTAAAGTGCACCAGTAAAGTAACCAGTACTTGGCAGAAATTCCTGCAGCTCCTTCAGTTTTGCTGTAGGCCTCTTGGCAGCCTCCCTGACCAGTTGTCATTTTGTCTTTTCATCAATTTTGGAGGGACATCCAGTTCTTGGTAATGTCACTGTTTGTCCCATATTTTCTCCACTTCTTGATGACTGTCTTCACTGTACTCCATGGTATATCTAATGTCATGGAATAAAATTTTTGCCCTTCTCCTGACTGATACCTTTCAACAATGAGATCCCTTTGATGCTTTGTAAGCTCTCGGTGAACGCTGGCTTTTGCTGGAAGATGCAACTGAGTAAATGTCTGAACTTTATTTAGGGTTAATCAGAGTAATTTTAATTGATGGCAGGTGTGAACCCAAAAAGACTGAATACTTTGTTGAAGCACCTTTTGATTTAATTACAGCATTCATTTAAGGGTGTGTACACTTATGCAACCAGCTTAATATACGTTTTTTTTATTTTTATGTTTTTCCCCCAAACAGATTTGTTTGTTTTTCAATTGAATTGTACAGGTTATAGGTCACATTAAAGGTGGGAAAAGTTTTGAAATTATTTATCTCATCTCATCTCATTATCTGTAGCCGCTTTATCCTGTTCTACAGGGTCGCAGGCGAGCTGGAGCCTATCCCAGCTGACTACGGGCGAAAGGCGGGGTACACCCTGGACAAGTCGCCAGGTCATCACAGGGCTGACACATAGACACAGACAACCATTCACACTCACATTCACACCTACGGTCAATTTAGAGTCACCAGTTAACCTAACCTGCATGTCTTTGGACTGTGGGGGAAACCGGAGCACCCGGAGGAAACCCACACGGACACGGGGAGAACATGCAAACTCCACACAGAAAGGCCCTCGCCGGCCACAGGGCTCGAACCCGGACCTTCTTGCTGTGAGGCGACAGCGCTAACCACTACACCACCGTGCCGCCCAAATTATTTATCATGGTCTCATTTTTTTTTACATCAGAAAAACGTCATTTTAATGGGGTGTGTATGTGTTTTTTTATCCACTGTATGTGTGGTCTTGGTTTTGAGACTTGAATTGAGAGTATGGGAGAGCTGCCATATTCCCTGTGCCCATCATTAAAGTGAAAGAAAAAAAATGGTCCTCAATAAAAACTCTCTGAATTGCATTCAAACCCTGGTACCAGCAGTTACACAACACTACAGCGGCTGACTTACTTACCTTCACAATACACAATGAATGCCATGTACTGTACACACGCCATATGCTCTCTAAGCATAAGCCAGAATCATACTTCATAGCATAAGCAGTCCTTCTTACAGTCAGGAAACACAAGGCAAACAGAACAAATCTTATTCATAGCAAGAGTGTTGGAAAACACCAAGAACCTTATCGCATAACGTTACTCAGTACCTCAAGCTTCACAGTGGTACTATTAGAGTTGTTGCTCCTTCCTTTGTCAGATCTGTGCAAAAAAGAATCTGGAGAGAAAGTAGCCAAGGTTAAAGAAATGTGTTCGGTAGAGGAAGTCCAGTACAGAGAGACTACATGTGAGCTTTCTCCAGAGCTATTTTTGAACCAAATCGATATATGGGACCAAAAGTATGTTGATCCTATTCACTTGTGAAAAGAAAGAACAAAGACTATCTTTTAAGAGCTTTTTTTTCTGCTGTATTTATACAAAGCTCTTAGTGATTTGGTGGTGTGATCTGTACTTACATCTGGGCTGGTATTAAATCTATGCCCTGATGGTATCATGAAAGGTACTCCTCTGGCATGATAATGATAAATGTGCTAAGCAAGTTAATTGTTTGCCAGCAAGGTGGTGTAGTGGTTAGCACTGTCACCTCAAAGTAAGAAGGTTCTGGGTTCAAGCTCAGTGGCCAGTGGGGGCCTTTCTGTGTGGAGTTTGCATGTTCTCCCCATATCTGCGTGGGTTTCCTCCGGGTGCTCCGGTTTCCCCCACAGTCGAAAGACATGCAGGTTAGGCTAATTAGTGGCTCCAAATTGACCGTAGGTGTGAATGTGAGTGTGAATGGCTGTTTGTCTCAGGTGGGGTTTACTTTAGACCATATCAGCGGATCATCAGATTAACGTTTTTAAAACGATTAGCGTGCACACAGCAACGCCAATACACGATTCGCGTGCACACAGCAACGCCAATACATGGATAGGCTCGGCTCCGCAGGCATCCTGCGCTCCAAATCACTCCGCCCTGAACAGCGAGTGCCCTCTGGAGGGTGCGCACTCCGGCCCTGTGCAGCTCACAGAGCGCGCGAGTGAAGCGCACGAGCAGTGATTCGGGACTGAGCCGCTGTGTGTGTGATCCCAGTGCATGTCGGGCATGCGCGTCACTTACCACTTGCAAGTGGAAGGATGGCAAGCCTAAAGACAATCATAACTACACAATGGGCAGTATTTGCATCAGTATTTGCAGTATTTTCATACTTTTATACTCTTTAATGAAAGGTGATACAAGGCGGAAGTCCGCGCCGTTTTTCAGCAGTCGCGTCACATGACCAACGCCAGCGAATCAGGAAGGTGGATGTCACAGTGACGTTGTCCAATGACGATGCCAGCTAGAGCTCAGCACAGCGTATCCGCGTATTCTCAATGTTTACACAGCACCGGACCAGACACGATCTGGATTGAATACGTGGACCCTGGCGGATTCCCGTTTCCCGGCGTTTCCAGGCGTTTTAATGTAAACGGACAGTGCATCCGCGAAGAAAACGAGACAGATACGGTCTAATGTAAACTTGGCCTCAATGTGTCAGCCTTGTGATGATCTGATGACTTGTCCAGGGTGTAGGGTGTATTAGTCAAAATTAGTTTGATAGAAAATCACCAAACCTACCTAGCCATATTTCTTTACATAGATGGTAAAACTTAATAATTTGGACATCCTTGCTTGGAAAGCATGACTTCAACCAAAGCTGCTAACACAAAGTTGAAACCATTGGGCTATATTGAAAATGGATGACTCAAGTTTGAAACGTAAATCCAAAGGTTACCATTGTTTATGTGGGGGATGTTACTCATATTCATACACACATATGAACTTTCTGGGTTTCTTTTTCAGAGTTTGCAAATTGTCTGCATGCATTTCACACATCTGAGGTTGCCAGATTTTTTAGAGTACAGGTGTCCAAGATGAGGTTTTTCAGTCCTATGTCGCTCATTGCCTTTAAAGTTAGACAGCCTTTTGATTTCATAAAATCGATTAAATTTGGTTCCCTCTGAAATGTGGTCATTGTGATATATATTTATTTCTGCAATATCTCAAAAAACAGGCCATTCTGTGGCGGAGAAGTTATTTAATTTGAGGGAATTCCCTAGCAAATAATATGCATGAAATTGCTCGCTTTGTGCAGTCAAGCAGACAGAGGAAGTCCGGTGTATGCATTTGCAGGTTTACCTTCTTTTCATTCTTCTTTTGGGTTTTACAGCAGCTGGCATCCACAGTGTTACATTACTGCCATCTACAGGTTTACCTTGACCGTGCACTGACAGTTCCATCATTCTGTCACTAAACGAACAGCTGATCACACCGAGGTGCTGACTGACGTCGATATTTATTAATTTGGTCCTGCGTTTCCTTTCCTTCGCAACATAACGTTTTTTCTTCTCACTTTCCATTACTGTAGTCAGTTTTTCACGTTTCATTCATGTCCTCCATTTTCCTCTCCCATTTCAAATTTGTATTCCACAATGCCCTGTGCGAACAGGGAAAGCCCACCATGTGATGCATGACATAATATCTTAAATTGGGTCATGGTGAAGCAGGAAAAAATAGTGGAGAATTCAGGGCCACGTGGCCCTAAATTCATTAATTGTTCTATTTTTTTTAACTAGTAATATTGGAAGTCTGTTATTCGAATTCAGTAGCTTTTGATCCACTAAACAAAAAATAATTGGGTGTCGGGAAAATTCTTTTTATGACTCAAACTTAAAAAATCTGAAAGGCAGTCTACCTTTAATCATAAGCACTTTAAACCCAAACAGTAGTGAAATGAAAATGCTGTATTTATGCAGCTTAGATTTATTTGCAAAATATAACATTGGATTAATTACAGTGGCGCTTGAAAGTTTGTGAACCCTTTAGAATTTTCTATATTTCTGCATAAATATGACCTAAAACATCATCAGATTTTCACACAAGTCCTAAAAGTAGATAAAGAGAACCCAGTTAAACAAATTAGATAAAAATATTATACTTGGTCATTTATTTATTGAGAAAAATGATCCAATATTACATATCTGTGAGTGGCAAAAGCATGTGAACCTCTAGGATTAGCAGTTAATTTGAAGGTGAAATTAGAGTCAGGTGTTTTCAATCAATGGGATGACAATCAGGTGTGAGGGGGCATCCTTGTTTTATTTAAAGAACAGAGATCTATCAAAGTCTGATCTTCACAACACAAGTTTGGGGAAGTGTATCATGGCACGAACAAAAGAGACTTCTGAGGACCTCAGAAAAAGCGTTGTTGATGCTCATCAGGCTGGAAAAGGTTACAAAACCATCTCTAAAGAGTTTGGACTCCACCAATCCACAGTCAGACAGATTGTGTACAAATGGAGGAAATTCAAGACCATTGTTACCCTCCCCAGGAGTGGTTGACCAACAAAGATCACTCCAAGAGCAAGGCGTGTAATAGTTGGCAAGGTCACAAAGGACCGCACGGTAACTTCTAAGCAACTGAAGGCCTCTCTCACATTGGCTAATGTTAATGTTCATGAGTCCACCATCAGGAGAACACTGAACAACAATGGTGTGCATGGCAGGGTTGCAAGGAGAAATCCAGTGCTCTCCAAAAAGAACATTGCTGCTCATCTGGTTTGCTAAAGATCACATGGACAAGCCAGAAGGCTATTGGAAAAATGTTTTGTGGATGGATGAGACCAAACTAGAACTTTTTGGTTTAAATGAGGAGTGTTATGTTTGGAGAAAGGAAAACACTGCATTCCAGCATAAGAACCTTATCCCATCTGTGAAACATGGTGGTGGGAGTATCATGGTTTGGGCCTGTTTTGCTGCATCTGGGCCAGGGCGGCTTACCATCATTGATGGAGCAATGAATTCTGAATTATACCAGCAAATTCTAAAGGAAAATGTCAGGACATCTGTCCATGAACTGAATCTCAAGAGAAGGTGGGTCATGCAACAAGACAATGACCCTAAGCACACAAGTCATTCTACCAAAAATGGTTAAATAAGAATAAAGTTAATGTTTTGGAATGGCCAAGTCAAAGTCCTGACCTTAATCCAATGGAAATGTTGTGGAAGGACCTGAAGTGAGCAGTTCATGCGAGGAAACCCACCAACATCCCAGAGTTGAAGCTGTTCTGTACGGAGGAATGGGCTAAAATTCCTCCAAGCCGGTGTGTAGGACTGATCAACAGTTACCAGAAATGTGTAGTTGCAATTATTGCTGTACAAGGGGGTCACACCAGATATTGAAAGCAAAGGTTCACATACTTTTGCCACTCACAGATATGTAATATTGGATCATTTTCCTCAATAAATAAATGACCAAGTATAATATTTTTGTCTCATTTGTTTAACTGGGTTCTCTGTATCTACTTTTAGGCCTTGTGTGAAAATCTGATGATGTTTTAGGTCATATTTATGCAGAAATATAGAAAATTCTAAAGGGTTCACAAACTTTCAAGCACCACTGTACATAGAAGATCACCAACAGCTCACAAGATAGGCCTATTAGCTAGGCAGCCATGAAGCAGCTACATTCGAATATGATAATTGGAGAACATTAGTCTGTCTGCAGAATTCATTTGTTATTGTTATACTTGCAGTAAGTGGCATTGGTTATATTGCTGGGTACCAGAATAGTGAAATGTTGTTTACATCTGTCACAAATATGCAGCACAAAGGTGTCAGTCCACCAGGAATATTCTTTAATCTCATCTAGTGGCCTTACAGGTTTTAGCAAAAAGTCAAGAACCTGTTTCGCTGTTTGAATCGCAATCTGGCTGTGATGGTGATGGCCTCGTGACCTCGTGAGAAGCGATGATTTCTTCAAATCATGCCCTGATTTATCCTGTTAAAATGTATAATGTATAAAGATAATGCATAAACATAAATATAGAGAGTGTCAGATTATAATGCTGATTATAATGCTGTTTATGTTGTTGAATGGAATTGACATACTGGTACTGTTTTTAAATTTTAGCCCTCTAAAGCACATCATTTCTATGGAGTACATGCATGGACACCTACAGAGTTATTGCTTAGTTTTTTGCATACATAACTTATTTTACTGATGTATTCTACATTACATTTGTACAAATTTTCTTCAGTCATGTATTGATAAGGGCGGCACGGTGGTGTAGTGGTTAGCACCGTCGCCTCACAGCAAGAAAGTTCTGGGTTCAAACCCAGTGGCTGATGGGGGCCTTTCTGTGTGGAGTTTGCATGTTCTCCCTGTGGCTGTGTGGGTTTCCTCTAGGTGCTCCGGTTTCCCCCAAAGACATGCAGGTTAGGCTAATTGGTGGCTCTGAATTGACCGTAGGTGTGAATGGTTGTCTGTGTCTATGTGTCAGTCCTGTGATGACCTGGCGACTTGTCCAGGGTGTACCCCGCCTTTCACCCGTAGTCAGCTGGGATAGGCTCCAGCTTGCCTGCGACCCTGTAGAACAGGATAAAGCAGCTAGAGATAATGAGATGAGATGAATATTTCTTTTAATTGACTGAGTTTAGGATTAGGGTTAGGTGTGAATGAACCATAGGTTCATAGGTGTGAATGTGAGTGTGAATGGTTGTTTGTCTGTGATGACCTGGCGACTTGTCCAGGGTGTACCCCACCTCTCGCCTATAGTCGGCTGGGATAAGCTCCAGCTTGCCTGCGACCCTGCACAGGATAAGCGGTGATGGATGGATGGATGGATAGATAAGGCCATCCTTAAAGTGCCATTCCACCATTGGATGTATTCTTTGGCATAAAATACAATATATTTTATGACAACATGACTAGACAGAGAAATCTTTTAGCTTCAAAATGATCTCATCTCATCTCATTATCTCTAGCCGCTTTATCCTTCTACAGGGTCGCAGGCAAGCTGGAGCCTATCCCAGCTGACTACGGGCGAAAGGCGGGGTACACCCTGGACAAGTCGCCAGGTCATCACAGGGCTGACACATAGACACAGACAACCATTCACACTCACATTCACACCTACGGTCAATTTAGAGTCACCAGTTAACCTAACCTGCATGTCTTTGGACTGTGGGGGAAACCGGAGCACCCGGAGGAAACCCACGTGGACACGGGGAGAACATGCAAACTCCACACAGAAAGGCCCTCGCCGGCCCCGGGGCTCGAACCCAGGACCTTCTTGCTGTGAGGCGACAGCGCTAACCACTACACCACCGTGCCGCCTTCAAAATGATATATCAAACATAATTTTTTGACAACGACAAGTATATTAATTTTGCGACCAAAGTCACCTACCCTTTTAATTTCCACGCGGTAGTGAAACATGATGTCATCGGCAGGTTCCCCTTCTTGTGTACCACGTGTTGGTCTATTTTTAGACCAGGAAACCCCCAAAGTGAGAGAGTCATTTCTCCTCGTATATGGGGGCCAAAAAAATTGCGAAAAATTTTGAGTTTGTGGGTGCAATCAGTTAATTATTGATATTAAGTGATCAATCTCATTAAATCAGTCTCATTAAATTTTGAAGGTTAATAATTAAAATGAATCAATCCCATTGAATCGTTTACTTTGACTCATTTGAATTGAATCATACCATAGAATCACTCATTTGAAGTGAATCGTTCAATGAATCGTTTAGTGAATCATTTAGTGAATCGTTTAGTGAATCATTTAGTGAATCATACCATTAATCCTGGTGCTTAATAATAAATTACCAAACAGCTAAATTATGGTATATTTCCAAATTATTACGATCACTTACCATTTACATAACATACGCACCCTTTCTGAATTCTTTGAGAAGATTGGGGACTTCAGATATTGTTGTTCACAAATAAACACAGTTTGTTTAATAAATGACTTTATTATACAAAGATAAAAAGATAAAAAAAATCAATATATACAAGCAGTGAGGTGTGTGTGTGTGTGTGTGTGTGTGTGTGTGTGTGTGTGTGTGTGTGTGTGTGTGAAGGACTTGACCATGTGTTTAGCCTCGTGTAGCTAACTACATGTGGTGGAGGCCTAGCTTGTTGGTAGCTAAACAAAAGAATGTTATCGAAACAGAACAAAGGATTAGCTCTGTGTTTAGCCTTGTGTTGCTAGTGTGAGTTTGCTAAAGGCCCTATGGCCTAGCTAAAGTGTGTTTGTTAGGCCTGGTGAGGCCTACTGAGCACGTGTTGCTAAAGACAAGGGTATTAGCCGTAGCTAACTAAAAGCTAACTTGTGGATTTCTAGCTGAGGTGTGGTTTATCAGGCCTGATGGCCTGCTGAGCACATGGTAGGCCTTGATTAGCTTTGTGTTGCTAAGCAGACAAAAGGGAAGCTGTAGCTAACCCACTAGCTCATAACCATACTGAATCCACTGAAATCTTAATGACATCAAGATGTATAATAATGAAATTATAATGTTAGTAAGAATAAGAGAGAGAGAAGCATGCGCAGCCTATCTATTAAACAATTGAGAGAACATAGAACCAAAATAAATCAACACGCTGCGTGTCTAACAGTGTAACATAAACCTGGGTTTAAATTCACACTATTTCAAATAAAAGCAAATTCCTAAGACTATCCTAATTATGCCCAAATGCCAAAATCGTACTTAATCCTGCCTTTAGCAAGATATGAAGAACTATTCGCCGGTGTAGCTTCAGGCCTCGCCGTGGGAGCACGTGAGCCGCTCGTGATGGAGGCGGAGAAAACTTTCGGGTCCAGCGGAGCACTTGGGTGGTTCCCGTGGAAAGCAGAGGATTCTTGGTCCGAACCTCAGCGTTCGTGAGGAAAAGTCTCTGATCAGAATAAGATGCACAGCGCTTTTGAGTTAAAAAGGATTCAATCGCTTCTTAACTTTTGACTGCCTGGGCTACAGTCGTGACGTCACTTCTAATGCAAGTAAACCGGTTGTAACTCGGGTTGAGTTTAAAGATCGCGCGACTCTAGAGTTTACCTTTGCCAAGGGTAAGTAAGAAAATCGCGCTGAGTGATGGATCTTGCAAGAAAGAAGACGTCTTTTTGGGTGGAGAGCGCGCCTCTTTATACGTCCGGATTCATCGGAAGCCAGACGTGAGAGACAAAGATGGAAGCGTTGTCCCATTGTTTTATGTTTCCTTGTATGATGACGTAGATGATCCCGCCCACGCGTGACGTAGGTCACACGGAAGTGGACTGGGAATTGTAGTTCTGACACAAGATGGTGGCATGATACCTACAAGTTAATCTTTCAGTTAGCTAGATTAATTGGTATTAGCTAGATTTATTGGTATTATTTTTATCGCGGGGCAGCACGGTGGTGTAGTGGTTAGCGCTGTCGCCTCACAGCAAGAAGGTCCTGGGTTCAAGCCCCGGGGCCGGCGAGGGCCTTTCTGTGCGGAGTTTGCATGTTCTCCCCGTGTCCGCGTGGGTTTCCTCTGGGTGCTCCGGTTTCCCCCACAGTCCAAAGACATGCAGGTTAGGTTAACTGGTGACTCTAAATTGACCGTAGGTGTGAATGTGAGTGTGAATGGTTGTCTGTGTCTATGTGTCAGCCCTGTGATGACCTGGCGACTTGTCCAGGGTGTACCCCGCCTTTTGCCCATAGTCAGCTGGGACAGGCTCCAGCTTGCCTGCGACCCTGTAGAAGGATAAAGCGGCGAGAGATAATGAGATGAGATGAGATTTTTATCGCGTTCTATCCGCCATTGCTGATAATATGTGCTATGTCACACGTCACGTGGTACACAAGAAGGGGAACCTGCCGATGACATCACGCGCGGAAATTAAAAGGGTAGGTGACTTTGGTCGCAAAATTAATATACTTGTCGTTGTCAAAAAATTATGTTTGATATATCATTTTGAAGCTAAAAGATTTCTCTATCTAGTGATACCATTTATATATGTTGTCAAAATATATTGTATTTTATGCCAAAGAATACATCCAATGATGGAATGGCACTTTAATGACAGTTTTGATTTGAGCCACATCACAGCTCACAGGATGGGTCCAAACTGTCAAGGCAGCCAATCAGATTAAACACAGCAAACGTGAAGTCACATGCAGTCCTATAGATCCCTATAGAAAGCAAATGAAACAATTTAGTGCAATAGGCTACAATATGAGATTGACCCAGCTTGAACAGGTTTGCAATTATTTGGTTTTGACTTGACCTCAGTGTCTTATGGCAGCACCCTTTTATCTTTGGTTGTATGGCAGTACAACCCAAAACAAAAAGGAAGAAATGGGATTTTTGGAGTTTGATTTGATTTGAGTTTCATTCTTCATTTATGACATTGCAAGAGTAGAAGAAATTGGTACATAGTTGAAAAGTAAGAAAATTAGTGGTTCATTAATAAATTAATTGATTGTGTTCTACATTACATTTGTACTATCTTTTCGGGTATATAAAGATAATCATAATTAATTAATTATATCAATCAACATGCAAACATTTAGTCTTTTAAAGGGAGCTCATATCCTGGGCTATCCTGTAACCACAAAAACAGAAATGACATGTATAATAAACAAAATAATTCCTCAGTTGTGGCTTTAATGTTAAATCATTCTACATGTTTACAGTATACAGAGATACAGAGTCCTGGGTATGACTTTAAACTGCAACCGGTGGTGAGTCTCAGATCCAGGAGGACTTGAGTATTGGGGAAAGTGGAGTTACCCCTTAATCACCATTGCTCCCAGGTCCGTTCTGATCCGGAGTGGTAGCACCTGCCTGGGCTCCAGCTATGGGTTAAATAGTACATCACCAATAAGGCGCTGGTAGCAGGGTGCTTTTCGGTGCAGTGTGGCAGATGAACCCAACAGGGTCAATGGCACACCATCAGATGGCATGCAGAAGAGCCACTCAAATGACCAATGGATGGCATCACTCAGCAAGTCAGTTGTCACTGCGGGGCAACTTCCATACCCATCAGGTCTGTGGCACTTTTGTGCACCACTTGGCATCAGATGTGGAGGTCCAGAGAGACAACACAATGGGGGCATAACATTGTTTGTCTTACCTTACTGTGCAAGGTGCTTCGTTAGGAGAGGGGAATATACAGTATGTGAGAGCTCACAAGGCCAGACATTCCGTGGGGGCTTGGCTGGGCCGTTCGTGCCACCGCTGTGGGTGACTCTGTTGCTCTGGTGCGGGCCTCAAGGCCCATCTGCCTTTCTGTGCTTCCTAATGAAGCAGTCATTGTCGCTAGCGATGGACAGCCGCTGCCAACGACGATACAGAGATACAGTATACATTCACTGTCCAGTTTATTAGAAACACCTGTATAACTGCATATTCATGCAGTTATCTAATTAGCCAATCATGCAGCAGCAGCCCAATGCATAAAATATAAAACATCTCATGCAGATACGGGTCAAAAGCTTCAGGTAATGTTCTCTTTGAACATCAGAGTGAAGAAAAAGTGTGATCTCTGTGACTTTAACCACAGCATGGATGTTGGTACCAGAAAGGCTGGTTTGCACAACAGATCAAACCTTGTAGTGGATGTGCTACAAGAGCAGAAGACCACATCAGGTTTCACTCCTGTGACCCAAGAAAAGAAATCTGAGACTGGTGACAAGGAGGGTTTTTTGTTGTTTTTTCCTAATCTTTAACTGTCCAGTTTGGGTGGGTCTGTGCCCATGATAGCCTCAGATTCATCTTCTTGGCTGGCAGGAGATGAACACAGTGTAGTCTTTTGCTTTTTGTAGCCATACTGAACCAACGTATTGGTTCAATATTTGTGTATGCTGAGATGTTTTTCTACTCATGATCATTGTAAAGAGTGATTATTTGAGTTACTATATCCTTCTTTGCAACTCAAACCAATTTGTGAATTTTCCTCTGACCTCTCTTATCAATAAGGCTTTTCCACACACAGAACTTTCACTCAATATGTTTGGTTTTTTTTCCAGACCATTCAGTGGAAACTCTAAAGACTGTTTTGTGAGAAATTCCCAGGAAATCAGCAGATTCTGAAATGCTCAAACCAACCCAATTGGTCCCAACATGATCAAAGTCACAGAGATCACAATTTTTCTTCATTCTGATGTCTCATGTGAACATTAACTGAAACTCTTGGCCTATAGTTTTTTTGCACTGCATTGCTGCCATATGATAGTCAATAATTAGATAATTGCATGAATGTGCAGTTGTATAGATGCTCCTAATAAAGTCTCATTCTCATCTCATTATCTCTCGCCGCTTTATCCTGTTCTACAGGGTCACAGGCAAGCTGGAGCCTATCCCAGCTGACTACAGGCGAAAGGCGGGGTGGACGATGAATGTATAGTGTCTTGTAAAAGTATTCATCCCCCTTGGTGTTTGTCCTGTTTTGTTGCATTACAAGATGGAATTAAAATGGATTTGCACAGCATGCCTACCATTTTAGGTGCAAATTGTTGTTTTATTGTGACACAAACAATAATTAAGATGAAAAAACAGAAATCTGGAGTGTGCATAGGTATTCACCCCCTTTCGTATGAAACCCCTAAATAAGAGCTGGTCCAACCAATTCACTTCATAAGTCACATAATTAGTTGATTAAGATCCACCTGTGTGCAATCAAAGTGTCACATGATCTGTCACATGATGTCTGTATAAATCAACCTGTTCTGGAAGGACCAGGACTCTGCAACATGACTAAGCAAGTGACATGAAGACCAAGGAGCCTCCAAACAGGTCAGAGACAAAGTTGTGGAGAAGTATAGATCAGGGTTGGGTTACAAGAAATATCCCAAACTTTGAATATCCCATGGAGCACCATTAAATCCATTATAGCAAAATGGAAAGAATATGGCACCATTACAAACCAAACAAGAGAAGACCGCCCACCAAAACTCACAGACCGGGCAAGGAGGGCATTAATCAGAGATGCAAGAAATACACCAAAGATAACACTGAAGGAGCTGCAAAGGTCTACAGCGGAGATGGGAGTATCTGTCCATAGGACCACTTTAAGCCGTACACTCCACAGAGCAGGGCTTTATGGAAGAGTGGCCAGAAAAAAGCCATTGCTTAAGAAAACATGTTTGGAATTTGCCCTACAGCATGTGGCAGACTCCCCAAACACATGGAAGAAGATTCTCTGGTCAGATGAGACTAAAATTTATCTTTTTGGCCATCACGGGAAATGCCATGTGTGGCACAAACACAACACCCTGAGAACACCATTCCTACAGTGAAGTACAGTGGTGGCAGCATCATGCTGTGGGGATATTTTTTATCTGGAGCGACAGGAAAACTGGTCAGGATTGAAGGAAATATGGATGGCACTAAATACAGGGTAATTCTGGAGGAAAACCTGTTTGAGTCAGCAAGAGGTTTGAGACTGGGATAAAGGTTCATGATCCAGCAGGACAATGACCCAAAACATACTGCTAAAGCTACACTGGACTGGTTTAAAAGGAAACATTTAAATGTATTGGAATGGTCTAATCAAAGCCCAGACCTCAATCCAATTGAGAATCCATGGTATAACTTGAAGATTGCTGTATGCCAATGCAACCCATCTAACTTGAAGGAATTGGAACAGTTTTGCCTTGAGAAATGGGCAAAAATCCCAGTGGCTAGATGTGCTAAGCTAATCGAGACATACCCCAAGAGACTTGCAGCTGTAATTGCAGCAAAAGGTGGCTCTACAAAGTATTGACTTTGGGGGCAGGGGTGAATACCTACGCACACTCCAGATTTGAGTTTTTTCAACTTAATTATTGTTTGTGTCACAATAAAACAACAATTTGCACCTTTAAAACTGTAGGCATGTTGGGTAAATCAAATTGTGCTAACCCCCAAAAAATCCATTTTAATTCCAGCTTGTAATGTGACAAAACACGACAATCACCAAGGGGGATGAATACTTTGCAAGACACTGTATACAATGCAACATACTGATGTTTATTTTACTAATTAAGGGTTCAAGGGTTTTTTTGGGGTGTTTAATGGTTTCTAAACAGATTCTGCTCTGAACCCTTCTGTTGTAGTGTACTACATAGAATCTTCTGGGGTTTCTCTGGAGAGAGAAAATTAAGATTGCTATTTTTTTTCTAAGCGTGTAGATATGGTGTAATATCATTTATATAAAACAGTAATCCAAATGTATTGAATTTGTAGCTGGAGTATATCTTTATCACACCCCTCCCCCTTTTCTCGTTTTGTTGACTGTTCTCACACATATGGCCACAGGTGACTGTACGTGAGAACTACACATTATCTCTGTATGGAAGTGTAATTTCTGTTCTGTGGCCCACCGTGATTTCTGATTCACTGCAGCACTAAAACTGGCAGCAGCCTTACATGTGGGAGATGATGTTTCAAGTATGCCATTTCACTCTAGTCAATTGCGTATATAACTGAAAAGAACCTAGTTGGTAATCCAATTACTCTTTTTTGTGCCAGGTTACAATGAACTTATTCCTAATTAGTTGTTAACTGAAAAGTACGTTTGTGACATTTTGTGAAATATACCATCATCCAATCGGACCCTTTCACAATCATCCATAGTACCATCTAGGCAGGGCTATAGGGCTTTCCCGGCATAAAAAGTGCTTATCCCGAACACTGGGCAGGAGATGGGAATACACAGGGACCCTGAAGCTGTGAGACATTGTTTTTATTTTGGGAAGGGATAGCTAGACTGAGTGTTTTGGTTCCCGGCCATGCCTTAGACCACCAGCTCATGTCCGGTTCCCCTCATCATCGCCATGGCACGAGCTGGCGGAATGGTGGTGATAAGGGTCTTCTTACAGTCATACTCCATTCCATCCATCCATTATCCAGAACCGCTTATACTGTGCAAGGTCACAGGCAAGCTGGAGCCTATCCCAGCTGACGATGGGCGAGAGGCAGGGTACACCCTGGACAAGTCACCAGATCATTGCAGGGCTGACACATAGAGACAAACAACCATTCACACTCACATTCACACCTATGGTCAATTTAGAGCCACCAATTAGCCTAACCTTCATGTCTTTGGACTGTGGGGGAAACTGGAGCATCCAGAGGAAACCCACACAGACACGGGGAGAACATGCAAACTCCACACAGAAAGGCCCCCATTGGCCACTGGGCTTGAACCCAGAACTTTCTTCCTGTGAGGCAACAAGTGCTAACTACTACACCACCGTACCACCTACAGTCATACTCAATAATGTTATATATCCACGTATATTACATTTCTGTTGGCTGTGTTACCCCGGATATGACTTTACATAGAATCGATTCACTGCTGAACAACACCGTCTTCTGCATCATCACTACGATCTTCTCTGCTTCCTTCTTATCCTCGATGAGTGAGTGAACAGCCTTCAAGTACTCCCTTCCACCACCACCCAGACAACCAATCACCACTGCCACTACCTTTACATGTGAGCTGCCTATACGCCATCAACTTTTCATGTACTTTCTAGACCACCTTACGCTCCATTGGACACACCATATCCACTACATGAATCTTCTTTTCAACTATTAATTCAAGCACCAAATCCAGTCTATGTGCCTTTTCCGTTTTCCTCAACCACTGTTCAAAGTCCCACCTGAATGCACTATTACATTACATTACATTACATTACATTACATTAGAGGCATTTGGCAGACACTCTTATCCAGAACGACGTACAACAAACAGCCTGGGGAGCAGTTGGGGGTTAGGTGCCTTTCTCATAGGCACTTCAGCCATTCCTGCTGGTCCAGGCAACCTTTTGGTCCCAAAGCTGCTTCTCTAACCATTAGGCCATGGCTTTCCCAATGCCACTGCGAACAAAGATGATGCCTTGTTGCGCCGATTTAGGTAATCCAGTCTTGCCAAAGCTTTATATCCTGCCAAAAGGTGTTTAACAGTTTCATCACACTCACCACACAACTTACATTTCTTCTGATTCCCAATACCTTGATGAACTTTCCACGTATTCGTTTCAACCATTTGTTCTTGCATGTTGATGATTGCTGCCGTCTTCCTTGCATCTAAATTAAATTTCAACCACAAGAAACACTCTTTCTCCTTCCCCTTCCAAGATTGACTCCACATACTCTTCAAACCATACTCTTCCTTCTCCTTCGTAATCCTATTATTATTATTATTATTATTATTATTATTATTATTTGTAAAGCATGGCTGGAAATTCCAGCATGTTTCATTTGCGTTAACTGGTTGTAGATGGTATTGTCTGCCACTATCAGGAAGAGATTAACATTCAATTAAATGCAAATGAGGCAGAGCAGTAAATGTGCTTGACCCAAAAGAATGATCCAAAGTGGGTCTCACACTGAGCACACAGCCACCTGTGTCCAAGGTGAAATTTTCCAATTTCATTAGCCTGTGGAGGAAATTTTATGGAACAAATTTTATTATGTAGTAATAAAGAAAATATAAATAATTTTAAAAAGAGATTTAGAAAACACAAATAGCAAAAAAAAAAAAATCATATTTCTAAAATGTATCTTCTTAAATGTATTTTGCCCCCTTATTTTTTGCTTAAGCATTGCTTCTAGATTCCAAAGCATATTCTGAAAGAAATAAAATAAAAGTATTAAAAGAATAGGTACATTTTAGAAAAAAAATAAGTTAGACTTATTTTTTAAATTTATTCCTTACTATTTTTGGTTTGTACATTCTGAAATTAATATTTAATATCTTCCTTTTTGATATTGTTATTTATTTAATAAATATAAAGATTGACTGACTCCATACCCCAAAAGTATTTTTTTTTCACCAGAAAAACCTGCCATAATGCAGGAAGTCTGATCAGAGCAGTGACACCTTTAAATCTGCAGACTGTTTTCTGCAAATCCACTGAAAGTGTCAATAATTTGCCTCGGACCACACTGACCAACTTGCCAAGATACTGAATCTGAAATTAGGAAAGACAGAATTTACACAGTACTGTGAGAGATATCTATCCCGTTTTAGATACATACATACCGTAATACCTTGCTAATGTCCTTATTGCTGGTAGGACAACTCTAAAGATGTAGGTTGAAGGGACTGTCCTGGTTAACACAGAAGATCATTGAAATAACTGAAACTAGTACAGAAACAAGAGAGACCAGGAGATTCTGGAACGAAGGACATTTGTACTGTTTTTATTTGTTTGTGTGAGTGTGTCTATGAGCGTGAGAAGTGCGACTGCATGTGTAATGCAATTACAGCATGTGTTCAGTATGCTAGTGTGTGCCTCTGTTTTTGCATAGACAACAGCTATGGAAATGTGCTCATTCACTCTCCTCACTGCATCTGGCCATGCCTTTTCAGTAGCTTCATGAATATTAGTAAATCTTTTTCTCATTTATGCTATCCATTTGGACAGCACAGTGAGTAAGCAGCCAAGACAAAGCATATTGTCCAGATCTGAATTAACAAGGCAGTTCTTTGAAATGAAATGTCAGAAAGAGGACTTGTGATAGCAGCATGGGTTTGTGTGATGGTTTTGCTTCCCCATGTGCTTGTCAGCACATTCTCTGGCTATTGTGGAATATTCATTTCATCCATGGAAAGAAAGAGAAATTTAAAGACTCTTGAAGTAATAATACATATATTTTCACATGTTAAAACCTCACTTGCACAAAGGTGACATGAAAAAAAAGTGTTACAGGATGCTGTTATGAAGCAGTGTTACAGAGTGCTGTTATGAAGCAGTGTTACAGAGTGTTATAAAGCAGAGTTACAGAGTGTTATAAAGCTGTGTTACATTGTGCTGTTGTTATAAAGCAGTGGGACATTGTGCTGTTGTTATAAAGCAGTGGGACATTGTGCTGTTGTTATGAAGCAGTGTTACAGAGTGCTGTTGTTATAAAATAGTGTTGCAGAGTACTGTTATGAAGCAGTGCGACATAGTGCTGCTATGAAGCAGTGCGACACAGTGCTGTTATGAAGCAGTGTGACAGAGAGCTGTTATGAAGCAGTGTTACAGAGTGCTGTTGTTATAAAGGAGTGTTACAGAATGCTGTTATAAAGGAGTGTTACAGAATGCTGTTATAAAGCAGTCCGACAGAGTGTTGTGATGAAGCAATGCAACAGAGTGCTTTTCGTATAAAGCAGTGTTACAGAGCGCTGATATAAAGGAGTGTTACAGAATGCTGTTATAAAGCAGTCCGACAGAGTGTTGTGATGAAGCAATGCAACAGAGTGCTTTTCGTATAAAGCAGTGTTACAGAGCGCTGATATAAAGCAGTGTTACAGAGTGCTGTTATGAAGCAGTGTTACAGAGTGCTGTTGTTATAAAGGAGTGTTACAGAATGCTGTTATAAAGCAGTCCGACAGAGTGTTGTGATGAAGCAATGCAACAGAGTGCTTTTCGTATAAAGCAGTGTTACAGAGTGCTGTTGTTATGAAGGAGTGTTACAGAATGCTGTTATAAAGCAGTCCAACAGAGTGTTGTGATGAAGCAATGCAACAGAGTGCTTTTCGTATAAAGCAGTGTTACAGAGCGCTGATATAAAGCAGTGTTACAGAGTGCTGTTATGAAGCAGTGTTACAGAGTGCTGTTGTTATAAAGGAGTGTTACAGAATGCTGTTATAAAGCAGTCCGACAGAGTGTTGTGATGAAGCAATGCAACAGAGTGCTTTTCGTATAAAGCAGTGTTACAGAGTGCTGTTGTTATGAAGGAGTGTTACAGAATGCTGTTATAAAGCAGTGTTAGAGTGCTGTTATGAAGCAGTCCGACAGTGTTGTGATGAAGCAATGCAACAGAGTGCTTTTCGTATAAAGCAGTGTTACAGAGTGCTATTATGAAGCAGGGCTACAGAGTGCTGTTGTTATGAAGGAGTGTTACAGAGCGCTGATATAAAACAGTGTTACAGAGTGCTGTTATGAAGCAGTGTTACAGAGCGCTGATATAAAGCAGTGTTAGAGTGCTGTTGTTATAAAGCAGGGTGAGAGTGCTGTTATGAAGCAGTGTTACAGAGTGTTGTAATGAAGCAATCCAACAGAGTGCTTTTCGTATAAAGCAGTGTTACAGAGTGCTATTATGAAGCAGGGCTACAGAGTGCTGTTGTTATGAAGGAGTGTTAGAGTGCTGTTGTTATAAAGCAGTGTTAGAGTGCTGTTATGAAGCAGTGTTACAGAGTGCTGTTGTTATAAAGCAGGGTTAGAGTGCTGTTATGAAGCAGTGTTACAGAGTGCTGTTGTTATGAAGGAGTGTTACAGATTGCTGTTATGAAGCAGTGTTAGAGTGCTGTTGTTATACAGCAGTGTTAGAGTGCTGTTATGAAGCAGTGTTACAGAGTGCTGTTGTTATAAAGCAGGGTTAGAGTGCTGTTATGAAGCAGTGTTACAGAGTGCTGTTATGAACCAGTGTTACAGACTGCTGTTATAAAGCAGTGTTACAGAGTGCTGTTGTTATAAAGCAGAGTTACAGAGTGCTGTTATAAAGCAGTGGTACAGAGTGCTGTTGTTATAAAGCAGTGTGACAGAGTGCTGTTATTATAAAGCAGTGTTACAGAATGCTGTTATAAAGCAGTGTTACAGAGTGCTGTTATAAAGCAGTGTTACAGAGTGCTGTTATAAAGCAGTGTTACAGAGTGCTGTTATAAAGCAGTGTTACAGGGTGCTGTTGTTATAAAGCAGTGTTACAGAGTGCTGTTGTTATAAAGCAGTGTTACAGAGTGCTGTTATAAAGCAGTGTTACAGAGTGCTGTAATAAAGCAGTGTTAAAGAGTGCTGTTATAAAGCAGTGTTACAGAGTGCTGTTATAAAGCAGTGTTACAGAGTGCTGTTGTTATAAAGCAGTGTTACAGAGTGCTGTTGTTATAAAGCAGTGTTACAGAGTGCTGTTATAAAGCAGTGGTACAGAGTGCTGTTGTTATAAAGCAGTGTGACAGAGTGCTGTTATTATAAAGCAGTGTTACAGAATGCTGTTATAAAGCAGTGTTACAGAGTGCTGTTATAAAGCAGTGTTACAGAGTGCTGTAATAAAGCAGTGTTAAAGAGTGCTGTTATAAAGCAGTATTAAAATGCTGTTGTTATAAAGCAGCGTTAGAGTACTGTTATAAACCAGTGTTACAGAGTGATGTAATAAAGCAGTGTTACAGAGTGCTGTTATAAAGCAGTGTTACAGAGTGCTGTTATACCGTAAAGCAGTGTTACAGAGTGCTGTTGTTATAAAGCAGTTTTACAGAGTGCTGTAATAAAGCAGTGTTACAGATTGCTGTTATAAAGCAGTGTTACAGAGTGTTATAAAGCAGAGTTATAGACTGTTATAAAGCTGTGTTACATTGTGCTGTTGTTATAAAGCAGTGGTACATTATGCTGTTGTTATAAAGCAGTGTTGCAGAGTGCTGTTGTTATAAAGCAGTGGTACATTTTGCTGTTGTTATAAAGCAGTGTTGCAGAGTGCTGTTGTTATGAAGCAGTGTTACAGAGTGCTGTTGTTATGAAGTAGTGTTGCAGAGTGCTGTTAGGAAGCAGTGTTACAGAGTGCTGTTGTTATGAAGGACTGTTACAGAGTGCTGTTGTTATGAAGCAGTGCGACAGAGTGCTGTTGTTATAAAGCAGGGTTAGAGTGCTATTATGAAGCAGTGTTACAGAGTGCTGTTGTTATGAAGGACTGTTACAGAGTGCTGTTGTTATGAAGGACTGTTACAGAGTGCTGTTGTTATGAAGCAGTGCGACAGAGTGTTGTTGTTATAAAGCAGGGTTAGAGTGCTATTATGAAGCAGTGTTACAGAGTGCTGTTGTTATGAAAGAGTGTTACAGAGTGCTGTTATGAAGCAGTGTTAGAGTGCTGTTGTTATAGAGCAGTGTTAGAGTGCTGTTGTTATAGAGCAGTGTTAGAGTTCTGTTGTTATAAAGCAGTGTTAGAGTGCTGTTGTTATAAAGCAGTGTAACAGAGTGCTGTTGTTATAAAATAGTGTTGCAGAGTACTGTTATGAAGCAGTGTGACATAGTGCTGTTATGAAGCAGTGCGACAGATTGCTGTTATGAAGCAGTGTGACAGAGTGCTGTTGTTATGAAGGAGTGTTACAGAATGCTGTTATAAAGCAGTGTTAGAGTGCTGTTATAAAGCAGTCCGACAGAGTGTTGTGATGAAGCAATGCAACAGAGTGCTTTTCGTATAAAGCAGTGTTACAGAGCGCTGTTATAAAGCAGTGTTACAGAGTGCTGTTGTTATAAAGCAGTGTTACAGAGTGCTGTTATAAAGAAGTGTTACAGAGTGCTGTTGTTATAAAGCAGGGTTACAGAGTGCTGTTATAAAGCAGTGTTACAGAGTACTGTTATGAAGCAGTGTTACAGAGTGCTGTAATAAAGCAGTGTTACAGAGTGCTGTTATAAAGCAGTGTTACAGAGTGCTGTTGTTATGAAGCAGTGTTACAGACTGCTGTTATAAAGCAGTGTTACAGAGTGTTGTTATAAAGCAGTGTTACAGAGTGCTGTAATAAAACAGTGTTACAGAGTGCTGTTATAAAGCAGTGTTAGAATGCTGTTGTTATAAAACAGTGTTACAGAGTGCTGTTATAAAGCAGGGTTACAGAGTGCTGTTGTTATGAAGCAGTGTAACAGAGTGCTGTTGTTATAAAATAGTGTTGCAGAGTACTGTTATGAAGCAGTGTGACATAGTGCTGTTATGAAGCAGTGCGACAGAGTGCTGTTATAAAGCAGGGTTACAGAGTGCTGTTGTTATGAAGCAGTGTAACAGAGTGCTGTTGTTATAAAATAGTGTTGCAGAGTACTGTTATGAAGCAGTGTGACATAGTGCTGTTATGAAGCAGTGCGACAGAGTGCTGTTATAAAGCAGGGTTACAGAGTGCTGTTGTTATGAAGCAGTGCTACAGAGTGCTGTAATAAAACAGTGTTACAGAGTGCTGTTATAAAGCAGGGTTACAGAGTGCTGTTGTTATGAAGCAGTGCTACAGAGTGCTGTAATAAAACAGTGTTACAGAGTGCTGTTATAAAGCAGTGTTAGAATGCTGTTGTTATAAAACAGTGTTACAGAGTGCTGTTATAAAGCAGGGTTACAGAGTGCTGTTGTTATAAAACAGTGTTACAGAGTGCTGTTATAAAGCAGGGTTACAGAGTGCTGTTGTTATAAAGCAGTGTTACAGAGTGCTGTTATAAAGCAGTGTTACAGAGTGCTGTTATAAAGCAGCGTTACAGAGTGCTGTTATTATGAAGCAGTGCTACAGAGTGCTGTCATAAAACAGTGTTACAGAGTGCTGTTATAAAGCAGTGTTAGAATGCTGTTGTTATAAAACAGTGTTACAGAGTGCTGTTATAAAGCAGGGTTACAGAGTGCTGTTGTTATGAAGGATAGATTAGGGATAAAATTAGCTCATGTTTTAAGTCGTTCAAATTCTGTAAAGCTGCTTTGCGACAATGTTTATTGTTAAAAGCGCTGTACAAATAAACTTGATTTGATTTGATTTGATTTGATGAAGCAGTGTTACAGAGTGCTGTTATAAAGCAGGGTTACAGATTGCTGTTATAAAGCAGTGTTACAAACTTTTATAAAGCAGAGTTACAGAGTGTTATAAAGCTGTGTTACATTATATAGCTGTGTTACATTATAAAGCAGTGGTACACTGTGCTGTTGTTATAAAGCAGTGTTGCAGAGTGCTGTTGTTATGAAGCAGTGTTACAGAGTGCTGTTATGAAGCAGTGTTAGAGAATGCTGTTGTTATAAAGCAGTGTTAGAGTGCTGTTGTTATACAGCAGTGTTAGAGTGCTGTTATAAAGCAGTGTTACAGAGTGCTGTTATGAACCTGTGTTACAGACTGCTGTTATAAAGCAGTGTTACAGAGTGCTGTTGTTATAAAGCAGTGTTACAGAGTGCTGTTATAAAGCAGTGTTACAGAGTGCTGTTGTTATAAAGCAGGGTTACAGAGTGCTGTTATAAAGCAGTGTTACAGAGTACTGTTATGAAGCAGTGTTACAGAGTGCTGTAATAAAGCAGTGTTACAGAGTGCTGTTATAA